>NW_027205327.1:0-15947 GCF_024711535.1 Dipodomys merriami
CACTTTTGACTGCTCCTTATGCTAAAACCAACACAAAGCACTTGCTCTGTTCAAGAACATTTCTAAGCACTAGGAAATTGACATGTGAAAGATGTCTGTTTTCTTTATAGTCTAAGGGTAATTTTGAAGAAGATGGAGACCTTGTCCATAAAAAGGACTTGAATTTAATACAATCAAAGGTAATTACATTACTGAGTAGTTGAATAAACATACAGAAAACAGAGTAGAAAAAATAACCCTACAAGTAATTCAAACTCTGTGATTCTTTTTCATGGAGCAGTATCATCTATAGTTACAATTAAATTAATAAGTGAGGAAAGAAATACTGATGCTACAATTCTAATACATAACTTTTGCATTGAAAGGAGCAGGGATTTTTGGGGAGAGAGAATGTATTTCTACCTAAATCATGCAATTACCTGTCAGACTAGCCATCCTATACTCTCAGCAAGGGGTACAATCAAATCAACAGGCAGCCTTTCCCTCCTGATGTGATTCCCCAAATACAGGATCAAAACTTGCACTGCAGACAAAATGAGGAAGCTTAGAAATATCTGGTATGTGCCAGTTAATATTCAGCGTTTTACCCAAAAATTCCAATGTTTCAAAGAATAGCATTATTAAGCATAGTATTTATTTTTTTTAATGTTTTTAATTTTTTTTGTTTATGTCGCACTGAGGAGTGAACCCAGGGCCTCATGCACGCCAGGCAAGCACTCTACCACTGAGTCACATTCCCATAAGCATAGTATTTCTATAAGCATAAATCTAGATAGTTACATCAATGCTGTTATAGATTCCACATCATATAACAACCTTGATCTCTAACCAGACCAAAGAACTATTGACAAGTGAGAGACTTTTAAATGGTAGAGATTAGTGCTGAGAAAACAAATCCTAGTCTCCAGCCCTATGCACATTTCCTGAATTCATGTCATTATTCACAGTATCCTACTCATCAGAGACATGATGAGGACCAAGGAAGAATTCTATTTGAATCTTTAAAAGTAGAGTGTAGGGTAAATCACATGTCTCTGTTTTTAGACAATTACATGAAGCCCCAGTCTAATCTCATTTTCTTCGTATTTATGCAGTGGCCATGCTGTGAGAATATTCTCATACAGTGTTCTTCACTGATTCTTCTCACCAAATATGCCCAAATAGCAGTGAATGGAACATATACAGAAGCCAGCAAAATAAATATTTAATACACATAAAGTGATCCTCTGATGCTTTGTTACAGCATAGAAACCTGCTAGGGAAAAAGCAGTTTATATTTTATGATAACATTCTAAACAAACATTCAGAAACAAACTAACTTTGTATTGGAGGGTGTTGGTTAGTGATCCTCGGGCTTAAAATCAGTGTCTGGACACTCTCCTTGAGCTTTTTTTGCTCAAGGTTAGCACTCTACCACTTGAGCTCCAATCCTACTTGAACTTTGGGGTAGTTAATAGAGATAAGAGTTTCACAGAACTTTCTGTCCATTTGGGCTTTAAACTAACACGAGCCACCAGTGTCTACCCCTGTTAATTTATTTACTTCATCTTCTATCTAGTAGTCAATTAATACATTTTGTTAAGTTAAAAATACTTAAATGTGCAATACTCGGTTGTTTCTAAGTACATAGGGCATAAAGGTTGTGTGTGTGTATGTTTGTGTGTGTGTATGTGTGTGTGTGTGTGTGTGTGTGTGTGTGTGTGTGTGTGTGTGTGCCAAAACTAAGGCTTGAACTGGGCTTTGTAATTGAGTTTTACTTGATCCACAGCTCCATTTCCATGATTCTGGTGATTAATTGGCGATAAGAATCTCACAGGCTTCCCTGCTAGGAATGATTTTAAGTCATATCACTATCTCAGCAATCTAAATTGCTTGTATTACAGGAGTAATTTACTAGAAACAAACCAAGTATAACTTCTAAGGGTAAATTTTGCATCATTAGAGTCAGATACAACACATTTTCTAGTTCCAATGGCCAACTATATCATATCTTCAGATAAAGACAGTTAATGCCACGGAGTGTATACAGAGAAAACTTTCCTACTTTTACCTGAAGTTGAAGACCTGGAAAATTCCAAAGGTTCACAATGTCACACTCTGCCTCTAACTTACTTCTCTCATGCAAAATCACTTGATCTCCAGCAGGATTGTCAAATTGTATGTTCATCAGAAAGGGGACCGCTAAAAGAATTACACCATCTTATGTTGAATTACATCCCAGAGTTAAAACAGAAAATCTGATTGTGTTTAATTTCAGATTCATAATTTGAAAATAGCACAGATCGGTGATGAATTGTTATGTAAGAAATTCTAGGAGTCCTTATCTTGGGGTTCATTTTACCTAACATCAACATGTCTGACTGTTTCAACTATTCTCAGACATATACTAGTTATTGTAAATAAGGGAAACCATGGGACTTATGTTTCTTTGGGCCTGGCTTAATTCACTTAAAATATTTTTTTCCAAGTCTTTCCATTTCCTAACAAATAGGGCAATGTCATCTTTCTGATGGAGGCATAGAAATCCATTGTGTGTGTGTGTGTGTGTGTGTGTGTGTGTGTGTGTGTGTGTGTGTGTGTGTGTGTGTGTGTAATATTTTCTTGATCCATTCATCGACTGAGGGGCATCTCAGTCAGTTTTTCTTTCTTGCTATTATTTCTAATGTATTTATAATATGATTTCTTTGTTGCTTTTTATGTCCCTCCCTCACGGTACACAAAACCCTGTTTTTACTGGATTTGATGTAGGTATAATTTGTGGATGGGAAGTAAAAAAACAAATTGTTTAGATAGGGATAGAGGTGGACCCATTGCAACAATGAGATGTACAAGATGGTCTGTGGAAAAAAATCTTTACAACTTTAGCGGGGAGGTGGGGGGAAATGGGGGACAGGGATGGTAAGGGGAAACTAAGCAGGAGTCAACAATACTTGATAAGAAATGTACTCATTTCCTTGCTCATGTAGTTGTAACCCCTCTGTATGGTATTTTCACAATCAAAAAGACATATTAATAAAAAAAGAAGAAATTCTAGGGAGAATAATCAAAATAAACTTTTGAATTCCTGGTCACTCAGCAAAGAAGTAAAAAAGGTTCTCTTCAAGAAAAGCCAATTCCATGTAAAGAATCATGAATGAGACCATTCACAGCTGTATTTTTCTACAATAACTAATGTCTACAGTGTGAGATTTGTAAAAATTTTAATACATAGAACAAATCTAGATCACTTTTGAAAAGTATAGATAATTAGTTTTAGCAGGTTGTGCTTGGTTTATACTTATGAAACTCATAGGAAAAGGGTGAATTTTTACTTTTCAAAACATAACCTATGGGCATGTTGAGCTTATTTGTAACTAAAAGGAATTATGGAAAGGTCGAATACATTTTGTCCCTGTAAATGTTCTGTTTTTACTTAAGCACGTGAACCCATATCTAGAGTACCTCACAGAAATTTAAATAATTATAATTTGTTAGGTTTTGGAAAAATACCTTAAGTTTTTAATTTTACCCACTAAGAAACCTCTCTAGGAAGTGACTTTTCTGTAAGTGTGTACCATCCAAAAAAGAAGGCCTTATATTTGCAGGGAAAAGAACTCTCCCTTTTCTGTTTCCCATTGTTTGTATTGTTTGATAAATAATCATCTCATGGAGAGCCTACGCCACAGCATGAACAGCATTGTATATATTGTAACTGTGTCCACACATAGTCATGTCAAAAATATGCCTAGGTAACCAGTCAAAGGAGTTATCAGGAGGACATTTCTCAAACATTAGTCAGACTTAGAATCTGAACAATCAAAAAAGAGAAACCATAGCCCAGGAAGGAAAAACAATTTCTGGGTATTTGGAAGGAATAACTGTCTTAAGAAAATCTCTGAATCCAGAAATATCTGGGTGATGGTGCAAAAAATGAGGTACATGAAATCAATCTAGCATGAAATACTTCCTTCTCATCATTAAATCCCAATGTGAGTTCACAATGCAAACTTTGCCTTTTATTAAAAATTGCTCAAAACACACTGTTTAGTCCAACAGGGATTCATTATTCCCATATATAATGAGGATATTTGCTGAAGATGTATTAATCTGGATATAACGTTCCATAATTTTGAATATTTATGAAATGGCATTGTTTAGGAGTTCTTTCTATTGCAAAGGCTACACAAATTCATCTCTTCTTTCAATTCATGAAGAATCCTCAAACCATTCTCATCTTGTATTATTAACAGTCCCAATCAGCTGAAGTGAAGCAATAACGATACCAGAGCAGTGGCTATTGGTGTGTCCTCTCAAGCAATCCGATAGAGAACAGGAAACTTATTGTTGTTCTGGGTGTAATCAAAAGCTCCAAAATAAGCTAAAGGGAATGAACACTGGATGCTACATAAATGAGAAAATTTCTATCCACCATAATCGCTGTAATAATGTATATTATATAACTACTTGAAGTAGGTGGAACATTAATTTTTCTTGTAATTTTCAAAAATATAAAAATTAAGATTTTTTTGTTTTTTGTTTGTTTATTTTTTTCTTTTTTTGTGCCTGTCCTGTCACTTTAATTCAAGATCTGAGTGCTGTTTCAGAATCTCTCTGTGATGAAGGTTAGTCCTGTAAAACTTAAGCCACAGCACCATTTCTAGCCTATTCTCAGTAGTTTGTTGGAGATAAGAGTCTCATGAACTTTTCTGCCATGACTGCCTTCAAACCATAATCCTCAGGTCTTAACCAACTGAGTAATTAAGATTATAGGCCCCATGGATAAATTTCTTAAACAGTTGTACAATGTATCAATTGGTTTGGACAATATCTCTTGGACTTTGTTACAGTTTCCATCAACTGCTCCAATCTATAAAAACACCACCCATCCATTTTCTTTCCTAGTTCCAATTTCACATATGTACATTGAATCTTAACATAGTATTTTCTCAACCATCGACTCCCTATTCCTTTGCCTCTTTTCAATTCTTCTTTAACACCTACCCCACTGAGACAATATATGATTCATCTTTGTACTGTTCACATTTGATACAGTTAGTTGGTCAAAGAGGTTACAACATAAAATTTTACTTCTATGTGTACTCTATTTTAGGCAGCTTGATCAGATATACATGACAATGGATATGTGTTTTACTTTTTTCTGTTGGGGACACAGACCCCATTTCTCTTTCTGAGACTGATTTACTTCAACATACCTTGCACATGAGCATGCATGTTGTGTGTGTGTGTGTGTGTGTGTGTGTGTGTGTGAGTGTGTGTGTGCGTGTGCGTGTGCTAGTTGTTTCACAACCTGAGAGCCTCATTCAATTTTTTTTGTTTTTGCTTCAAGGCTAGCATTTACTCCTTGAAATACAAATTATTTCCTGCATTTTCATTGTTAATTATAGATAATTTTGCTGAGTAGCTAGGATTAACACATGTGAACCACCCAGCTTAACATATTTTCATATTCTAAAGTCATTTTCAACTTCCCAGTTCTTAAAGGAAATTATTGATAAGGCTTAAAACTCTAAATAAACCTGAAATCTGCAGTAACTTTTCCTTTCACTTTTCCAAGCTAATTAGATTATAGATATCCCATTATCTTTGAATGCATACGTTTTTTGTCAGTTGTGGGGCTTGAACACTGGGCTGTCCCTGTGCTTTTTAGCTCCAAGCTAGCACTCTCCTGCTTAAGCCACAGTGCCACTTTTGTTTTTCTTGTGATTTATTGGAGCTAAGAGTCTCATGGTCTGTCTTCCCCGGGCTGGCATTTAACTGTGATCCTCAGGTCTCAGCCTCCTGAGTAGCTAGAATTACAAGAGTGAGCCACCAGAGCTTGGCTGAATGCACTCTTGGATATCACAAAATTTGATATGTTCCTAAATACCTTTCCCTTTCATCTTTTTTCTTTTTTTTTGCTGTCATTTATGAGGCATTTATTATTTATACCTGGAAGAAACATTGTATACTTGTGTTTAGTTTTCCATTTCATAACTAGATAATGAAGAGTTGGTTTAAAATATGTATTAGTCAAACACAACTGAGTTATTTCTAACTGTCTTTGAAATATAAAGAAAACTATATCTACATGCAACTTTGTTTATGAGCATAGGAAGTTTTAATCTCATAATTTGGTTATGATATCAATTTAGATCACCTCAGAGAAAACAAAAGTATGTGTTCTCATGAAAACCCCAATCAATTATTTTAGCATGCCTCTTAATTTTTCTATCCCATTTTTCTTGTCTTCTGTTCCTTAGTTGTAAGGGGATGTCATTTGTAGATGGGCCATGGAAGAAATGTCAGGAAACACAGAAAAGCCAATCCGGCCATAACTATATAGTTTATAGTTATATAGTCCATCTAAACTGTTCAGCCATGTACACATAGATAAATCCAACTACTGCAGAAAAAAGAATAATTCCTTGAAACATCTGTTCAGCTAGCTTTCCTTGTAATCCTGGCTGTAGGCCAGCGTCCAGCCTGCAAGGGCTGTGGAGGTGGTCAACCTGAGGCATCATGCACACGTGTATGGTTAGCTGTCAGGCAAACTGGGGGACAGGAGCAAAGGCTCAGGTCTGATAAACGTTCTAAGCCAAACTTTCCCAGCTTAACTGCTGTTGGTGCAGGCTGCATCTTAGTGGCGATGGCGTTTTCTCAGCCTCCTTTCATTCTTTTCTAATACCTGAAAGGGCACCAAGTTAGACATTTTAAAGTATCTCCTCACTTGTCCTACTTTCACCTATGGAATCTTGTAGAAGTCCAGTAGTGTCCAAGTCTGGGAAGATTTTAATCCTGATGAATCTGTAAATGCTATAGACTTAGTCTTTCATACAATAGTAGTTTGGGATCTCAAACTTCCTAAAGAGGCAAATGAAGGGATCTGTAAATGCGGTCCAACTTCCATATTGAACCTCATATATATCAAATCCCAGAATCAAGTTATGTAAAAGATCATGCTTTTAAAAAAATCTCAATAGTAAAATCCAAGCCCAAAACAAATTGTAGTTCTTGAAAATAAGCCTACATAATAAGCATAGAATTTTGAGGAGTTTTTAAAAACTTAAGATTTTGATGGACTGAATGCTTATTTCTCTGCCAATGAATATGTTAAAATATTACCCTAATCAGGATGGAATGCAAATATTTTACTTATGTTTGTAAATAGGAATAGGTAAGGACATGAAGGGAATTTGTTATCAATAAGATTCAGAAACTTACTTAAGCCATGAGAGAGCTTGCTTTATCCCCACTTCCACATGCACCACAGTACAAACCTGTCCCTTAAATATGGAATAGACTTTCATGAGACATCAAGTATTCAGTTGTCTTTATCTCAGAGTAACAATTTCCATGTGTGTGAAAAAACTTTTGTTTTGCTGGGCACCAGTGTTTCACGCTTGTAATCCTAACTACTCAGAAGTCTGAGATCTATCTATCATGGTTCAAAGTCAGCACAAGTAGGAAAGTCCCCGTGGGATATTAACCTCTAATTTACCACTCAAAGCCAGAAGAGATGCCTTGTTTCAAGTAGTAGAATGCTAGCTTTGAGTACAAAGAGGCTCAAGGACAACACTCAAGTCCTGTGTTCAAGCCAGGGAATTAAAAAAAATAAAATTAAAACTTGGGTTTGAGTCAATCAGTTTAGGGTATGTGGTTGTATGGGAGGTCAGGCTAACAAATTTTCAATTTAAGAACATCTTTCAGGAGCAAAGTGTCATTTAGATATGATTCAATAGCAAGCTCTGCTCACACACCCAAAATAGTGAACAACACTTCCTGAAATATCAACCAGAACAAGAGTTCAAATATTAGGTGGGGGAAATGTATTTTCATTCATGTAACACAGACAAAGGGATCCATTCAACTCTAAGTAATTCATTCTTAACAGAGGGACATCCAACCTGAGGGATGAGGAAAGAATTGTGAGCAAACTCTACATTTAATCCCAGTTCCAAGGTCACTATGATAAAAAGCAGTAATAACTATTACCTTCACAATATTTTTAGATTGAGATAGTGGTTAGAAAAGAAAACAGAGGACTAAAAAGTATTAAAGTACATTTGTTTCTATTCTGTCATGTTTGTGCATTCATTCCTATGTATGTATGTGTGCACATTTTAAGGAAATTAATATAAGGAAGTAAAGATGAATTGTTCAAAGAAAGAAACAATAGTGGGAACATCAGAATTCAAATGAGAATATGAACTTTTTCAACATATAGTGTATATATATTTATATGTATATAAATATATATGGACATTTAAAATTTCTCAACTTATTGCAGTTAGGTTAGTGATATCTTCTATACAGAAGAAAATAGTTACCTTGAAGGAAGTCTAATCAAACATGTAAATATGGTTGACTAAACTGAAAGCAAGGATAAGGACATGTGAAAGAAGTTTTGTCAAAAGTTGACAACAGTATATATAATAGTAAATATTAGTGTTTTGTGGATTCAATAAATGGTTGAGGATGCCAACAAGTTAAAATGCTTGTTCTAATAAGTAATGACAGTATTTAAAATTCTATGTACACAAGGATAAAAATATATACTAAGATACAAAAACATAAAATGCTAATCAAATTTTTGTCAATGACATCTACACATCTATAGCAAGCTATTGTATGATCAAGCTGTCAAAAGTGAATTTTGTATGGAAGATTCTCTAGATTAGGAGAGACATGGAACCCATAACACTTAGGTGTGCCCCTGTTCCTCTAACAGTTGACTCCTAAATATAATACATACATACCAGCAGGGCATGGTAGAAGTCCTTAGGAAGTCCTTACAGTACTGAAAAAATGCATTTTATCCACCAAGATTACTGTACCTTGCTAAGGTATTTTTCACAAGTGAATGATAAAGGACAAATGCACGAAAATACTTCCAGAGTGGTGCAATTAAAAGAATAAACCTCCACCATACATATCCGACAAAACTACTGAAAACTTTTAGTCCAAAAAAATACAAACATTATCGAACAAGAAAAATACATAGAATGTATAAAAGTTTCTAGTAAGACAGTAGACTGGTAATGGCAGAATTTTAAATTCTGGGTGGATATCTGGCTGGTAGGTTTTTAACTCTGTCATTTCAGTGCCTGGGACAGGGAGTTTCCTTGACTCTCTCCATGTACTGACCCGATTCATGTGTGGACCAGCTCAGGTGCCATTACAACATGTCATATGTCTCCATGTTCATGTCCTGTCTCCTGTCTCCTGGCTGTTCTCTGGTCAACATGGCATCCAAATTCATTCAGCAATCCATTGGAGCTGAATTGGTTTGTTATATTGTTTTTGTCCTTTGTTTCCTCTGTGGTCTGTTTCCTGTGTTGTGTATTTGCTGGCTGCAGGTCTTTGAAATTAGCCACCTGTACAACATTAGCATTCCAATAAAAACTCTTTTATCACCTCTGATCGAGCCTCCATGGTCAAAACTATTTCCATTAGAAAGTGCAACAAGCACCAGAGTAGCCCAAAAGGAAATGTAAATAGGAAAGGGACAACATAATATTCATTCCTTAATCTTGATCCTAACACAGGGAGGTGATGTGACTATAGGCCATGGAAGAAAATTCTGCCCTTGCCCCTCAAGCACTTGTCTATCTCTGGGATTGTGTACACACCATCTGCTACTAGCAGATAGTCTTGTGTGTCCCTTTCCCATCCCTTCCCAGCATCTCCCCCACCCAATCCTCACCCGCCACCGAAGTTGAAAAGTTCATTTTCGACATGACAACTTGTATTTCTCATTGTTGCAACGGGTCCACCTGTATCCTTATTTAAGGGAGTTGTTTTTCCCCTTCCATTGCACAAATTATATCGACATCAAATAGTGAAAGCAGGGTTTATACTGTGGGGGAGGGACATACAAAGCAACAAAGAAATAATTTCATAAATGCGTTAGAAACAAAATGCATGAAAGAAAAAAATACAAAATTTAAATACATATCTTAGGGTTCATTTTCCTAACATCACCTTATCTGAACTTTTCTGCTTGATTCATACATATTCGAGATATTGCAAATAAGGGAAACCATGGGACCTGTTTCTTTGGTCTTGGCTTACTTCATTTAATATAATTTTTTCCAAGTCTTTCCATTTCCTAAAAAATGGGGCAATGCCATTCTTTCTGATGGAGGCATAGAATTCCATTGTGTATATATACCACATTTTCTTGATCCATTCATCTACTGAGCGGCATCTGGGTTGGACCATATCTTAGCTCACCAACAACGAAGTAAGGTTCCCTTCTGTCCACATCCACTCCAACATCGGTTGTTATTAGAGTTCTTGATTTTTGCCATTCTAACTGGTTTGAGGTGGTATCTTAATGTAGTTTTTATTTGTATTTCTTTTATGGCTAGGGAGGTTGAGCATTTCTTCATGTGTCTATTGGCCATCCTTCTTTCTTCTTCAGAGAAGTTTCTCTTTAAGTCTTTAGCCCACTTAATTATTGGGCATTTGTTTCTTTGAGGATTTGTTGTAGGGGGATTTAATTTTTTGAGTCCCAAGTATATTTTAGATATGAGACCCTTGTCCGTTGTATGGCTAGTGAAGATCTTCTCACAATCCTTAGGCTTTCTACTGATCTTGCTAGCTATGTCCTTTGCCATGCAGAAGCTCTGCAACTTCATGCAATCCCATTTGTCCAACCTTTCTTTGATTCATTTTGTTTCCGGGTCTCTATTAACAAAATTTCGGCATGCGCCAAGGAAACCTAGGGTTTCTCCTATTCCATCCTGTAATGTTTTCAGAGTGTCTGCTTTGACATCCAGGTCTTTGATCCATTTGGAGTTGATTCTGGTGCAGGGTGATATATAAGGATCTAGCTTAACTTTGTACAAGTAGTTAACCAATTTTGTCAGCACCATTTACTGAAGAGGCTGTCTTTCTTCCATTCTATTTTTTTAGCTATAGGTCTGTAAGTTCATTTCTGGGTTTTCAATTCTATTCCATTGGTCCTGAGGTCTGTTCTTGTGCCAATACCAAGCTGTTTTGAATACTATGGCTTTATAGTAGAGTTTGAAGTTTGGTATTGATATTCCTCCAGCAGTGTTCTTTCCGTTGAGGAGTGTTTTTGCTATTGGGGGTCTTTTATTGTTCCATATGAATTTTTGGATTGCCTCTTCTATTTCCTTGAAGAATGAGGTTGGAATTTTGATAGATATCGCATTGAATTTGTAGATAGCCTTGGGAAGTATTGCCATTTTTAAGATGTTAATCTTTCCAATCCAGGAGCATGGGAGTTTTTCCCATTTTTTAAGTTCTGTTTTGATTTCCTTTTTCAAGCTTTTTAAGTTTTCATCATCGAGGTCCTTCACTAATTTGGTTAAGTTAATTCCTAGGTATTTTATTTTTTGTGGCGCTATTACAAATAGAGTTGCTTTCCTAATTTCAGCCACACTTTTCTTATTGTTGGCATACAGAAAAGCCATTGATTTTGGGGGGTTAATTTTTACCCTGCTACTTTGCCAAAGTTTTGAATCAGCTTGATTAATTTGGGAGTGGAGTCTATGGGATTCTTTAAGTACAAGATTATGTCATTTACAAAGAGAGATACTTTTATTTCTTCTTTTCCTATTTGGATCCCCTTTATGTTTGCATCTTGTCTTATTGCTGTAGCTAGGCATTCTAATACTAGATTGAAGAGAAGTGGAGAGAGTGGACATCCTTGTCTTGTTCCTGAGTTAAGAGGGAATGGATTTATTTTTTCACCATTAAATACAATTTTCTCCTTTCTCCTTCACAAATTAAAACATCAAATACAGTGAAACCAGGTGTTATACCGTGAGGGAAGGCCATACCAAGCAACAAACAAATCACCTTATAAATATGTTAGAAACAATTGCATGAAAGCAAAAATATTTGAATCCTTATCTTGGAGTTCCTTTCACCTAAAATCAATTTATCTGACCTTTCCTGCTTGTCTCAGACATATACTAGTTATTGCAAACAAGGGAAATCATGGGCCCTATGTTTTTTTGGGCCTGGCTTTCTTCACTTAATATAATTTTTTCCAAGTCTTTCCTGCCACAGCACACCACCAGCTACAGACCTCGTGAGTAACCCAACTGGGTCTAATATCTGGGGGTGGCAATTCCATGTGGAATCCCAAAGCCCTCTGACCCAAATCCACTTCCAAAATAAGGGATCATACCAGAACAAAACACGGCCATAAGCTTTGTTCCTAAGGCTGGTGTGACTACCTGGAAAAGCCTAGGACACAGCTGCAGGCCTATGATAGCAGTCTACAAACCTGAAACCCCCAAAACTCTCTGCCACCAGACCTGAGAGTGTGACTCTAGATAACAGGCACCCTCTCCCATCAAAAGGCTATCTACTCCCAACCAAGCCACAAGGAAAGTTGACTACAGCAAGACATACAATGTTCTATCAGGAATCTGCTCTGAGATCTATGGGGAGACTAAAGCTCCCCTAAAGAACTCCCCAAAATCAATTCTTCAATTTTTATTCTTGTTTTTGTTGTTTTGTTAGGTTTTATGTCTGATCTTTTGTTGGTTGTTTTTATTTCTACGTGTTATTTAAGTGTACTATTTAAGTGTATTGTGATTTAGGATTTGCTATTTCTCTTAAAGCTTCTATTTTTCATTATTATTCGGTTTCTTCTTCCACTTTCTGATCTAATTTGTCAGATTTTTATTCTTTATTTTCTTCTAACTCTCCCTTTCTCCTCTCTCTCCACATTATACTAATACTCCATCAGAGCTACCCTGCCTAGTTCTATACACAAAGTATGGCCTCCTTCTACATGTGTAAACAATAATTACAGGAGTTAACTTAGATTAAGCGACTCTCTAATAATATTTGAAAAATCTTTCTCTAATCTCAGCAAGTTTCCAAATACACTTCTTTTTCTTACCTTCATCTCGATCTCTAAGCTACTCCCTACATAAACTTTCTTCAAATTCTTTTCCACCTCTGACACTTGATAACAAGGTCTTTATTCTCATCGTACTACATACATATACCCCTCTCCCAAGCTATTCTTATCCCTTTACTATCATTATACCCAAGTTCTCTTCTGAACTTGAAATCATATCTCTCCAATCCTAACCCTTCAATTCTCCATCTGCTCCAGCCCACTGATTCCTAACGGTTAATATATGAACCAACTTACATTTGGTTCTATATTTGACCACAAAATTGGTTCCAGTTGACTATTTTGAGTACAAGGGGACCATCTTGTTAACTCTAAGGAGCAGACTACTTATCACCCAAACCCAGGTTGTCACAAGTTACAACTATACATAATCTTGTCCCTGAAGCCACAATATCCCTCTCCAAGCAAAGAAAAAGAGAGCTAAATAGGAAAACACTTACACATAACTTTGAAACCTTAAGATCTATACATGTACATGACACTGGGTTGGCTCCGGTCCCCCCTCCCCCAAAAAAAGACTGTCCTACTGTCATACCAATGTGATTCTTGTCTCCAAATGGGTAGAACAAACTGCAGAAACACAAGGAATATGGTTAATCAAAAACCTCAAAACTATTTCCACACAAACAAGCTACAGAACAGTCCCAGAATAACCTAGAGGATAATGTTCATGATAGATTAACTGCAAGGCTAGTAAACCTGCTGAATGAAAAATTGGATACCCTGAATAGGTTATTCTGAGAGTGTGATGAGGCCAACCAGAAGCTAATAGATGACTTCATGGCCTCCAGAAATAAAAAGATAAAGGAACTCCAGCAGAGGAATAAAGAAGCTAATGAAAAGATAAGGACCCAGATTAAGGAGTGGAAAGAAAAGTCTGGCAACCAATGCCAGAAGGTAAGGCAATCTATTCAAGACTTAAAAGAAAACTTTAATAAGGAGTTGGCCACCATTAAGAAAGAACAGCAATAAGAAGGGTGATAGAAAGTGAAGTAAAATGTCTTCAAAGAAGAATGGAGGAGGCTGAAGAAAGAATGTTGGATGCTGAAGACAGTTTAGACCAGCCATTCCATTGTGACATCACAAACTCTCCAGTGTGACATATCATTGTCATTATGACACCATAAGCTCAATTTGACATCACAATATGACAATGACATCATAGCATTATGACATTACATTTTCACTGTGGCATCATATACAAACTGTGAATGCCTATTCTGGGATTGATTTCTATTTCAAATATGTCATATGGGTTGATATCAGAAACCCATTGTGACCTCATAGCCATTGTGAGATCACAATCCATTTGTCACATCACATTGCCATTATGATATTACTAACATACTGTGACTTCACAAAAATGTTTTGTCCTCATAAATTTTGTAACATGTTACCATTTTGATATCTGAGGCACTTTGTGAGCACACAAATTGTTTTCGACCTCATAATTTTTAAGGTATGACATGTGATATCAGAAATCCACTGTGACATGACCATTGTGTCATTATACTGCCAGACGTCATGACCGTAATATCACATTGTGACACCACCAAACTCTTAGTACTTCATCAATGTTGTGACAACAAATAACTTTGGAGATATCACAGTCCCTATGTGAACTCATATACTTATTTTGAACAAATGAGTTCCAGCATTCCATTTTGACATCACCAACCCACTGAGACAACACAAAGTATTGTGACATTAACACTAGTATGGCATTCTGAACTAATTGTGACATCAAACATTATTTTGAAATGATATTGTGACATCACTATGCCATCATGATATCACTGTCCCATTGTGTCTTCAAAAATCTAGTATGAGCTCATAACATTTTAGAAAATTCTTGCTGTTTGCGACTTCAAGCTCCTTCTGTGAATGTCTATTTTTACTGTAAACTACTATCAATTAAATTTGGACATATTGTGATTTTACAAACTCCTTGTGACATCAGAAACCCATTGTGACCTCATCACCACTGTGACATCACAAAACAAATTGGAATTTAGAATGCCTTTATGACTCATCAAACCATTGTGACATCACAAACTTATTGTGACCTGATGACCAGTATGGCATCACCAACTAATTGTGACATCAATGATCATTACATAACTATGATGTCACAATGACAATGTGAGGTCTTAGTGCTATGATGTCATTATATTTTCTGAAACCACAATGAGGGGATGAACCACTGGTGATGATTTCTCAAAGGGTATGTGGTGTTACAATTGCATCTCTGATCTCAATTGTCATGAGTTCACAACGAGGATATGTGTATTGAAAGGAACTGTGATGTCACAAAGGCCATTTTTTTAAAGGTGCTCAGATGTCATAATAGTTTTGGACTGTCACAGTGTTGATGAAGTCAGAATGGGATTGTGATGTCACAACTAGTTTCTAGTATCACAATAAAATTGCAATTTCAATTGCTTCTAGTACAAAATGAGAATACGAGTTCACAAAGGAGCTTGAAGCTCCAAATCCATTGAGTTTTGTAAAATGTTATGAGTTCATACGAGGTATTTTAAAACACAATGGGACAACTATATCACAATGGCAATGTGATGTCACACTATCATATCATAATAATGTTTTTGTCACAGTTATTTGGTGATTCAATAATAGTAATGAGGTAATAATAGCTTTGTGATGTCACAATGGGTTGGTAATGTCAAAATGGCATGCCAAATCACAATTGTCATTAACTCACAATGAATATATGAGATCACAAAAGGACTATGATATCTACAACAGCATGTGTCACAAATGTTCTGAATTCCTAAGCGATATTAGATTTCACAATGTGCACAATAGTCATGTCTGGCAGTATCATATCACAGTGGTCATGATGTCACAGTGGATTTGTAATATCACATCACACCTGAAATATTTTGAAATAAAAAAAAGAATATGAGCTCACAAAGAGCCACCGATATAACAATGGCTGCATGCCAAAAAATTACAGAGGCAGGACAGGTTGGTGATCTCAAAGTGGGTTAGTGATATCACAATGGCAATGTGATGTCATAAGGGGATTGTGTTGTGACAA
>NW_027205328.1:0-15947 GCF_024711535.1 Dipodomys merriami
AAGCTAGCCTGGAGGGCTTGATGGTGTGATGGCCAGAGGATCAAGAGTCAATTGTTAAACAACAACAACAAAACCCAAAAGTATCAGTCTAGGATCCTTCTGTATATCACCTTTATAACGCAATAAAAAATAAAAAATAAAAAAAAATAATCAGCCTAGGGACCAACATGAAAACCTTCATGAATTTTCTTAAAACATATCCAAATGTTTAAATAAATACCTTTAAGAAGGTCTTAGGAGACAACATAGCAAACAGTGATTAATTCTGTTTGCTAATAATACAAAACTCTAACACCAAGACAGTCTTTCTCAAAGATTATCGAACTTTTTGAAACTTCGCCTCATTGATTCTTAATCCTTCTGCATCAACCTGCTGCATACTAGGATTAAATGTATGCAACACCACACCCAGCTATATATCTTTTTTTCACCTGATTCATATAATCTTATAAATCAACTACTTTTCTTCAAGTTTGTATTTTTTAAAATTATTCTAAAATTATTTAGAATTTTATAAATAATTGTTTATAGTTATACATAGTAAATTATGTATTATTTACATAATTATTTATTTTATAAAATAACAATAACATTTCCTGTATATAGAATGAATGAATAATTTTGGTCTAGAGCTAAGGCTACATTTATAGATTTTCCTACATTTTCAGAAAATTCAGTGTTCTGTTACTCACTTTTTTTTTTTTTTTTGGTCAGTTGTGGGGCCTGAATTCTGGGCCTGGGCACTGTCCCTCAGCTCTTCAGCTCAAGGCTAGCACTCTATCACTTGAGCCATAGAGCCTCTTGTGTCTTTTTCTGCTTATGTGGTGCTAAGGAATCAAACCCAGAGCCTCATGCATACAAGACAAGCACTCTACCACTGAACCACCTTCCCAGCTCTTGTTAACCACTTGATTTCCTCTACTACAGATCTGTTATCCTCTCACATAGGGAAAATGGTTAATAGAAAGGTAGAAAAGAAAATATTTAAATGATTTAGTACATAAGATTTTAGAAAATTATCTTAACAGCGCTAACAATTAAACATTGACTACAATAACAAAACTTAAGGAGACAGAGCCGGGCGCCGGTGGCTCACGCCTGTAATCCTAGCTACTCAGGAGGCTGAGATCTGAGGATTGCGGTTCAAAGCCAGCCCGGGCAGGAGAGACTGTGAGACTCCTATCTCCAATAAACCACCAGAAAACCGGAAGTGGCGCTGTAGCTCAAGTGGTAGAGCGCTCGCCTTGAGCTGAAGAGCTGAGGGACAGCGTCCAGGCCCAGAGTTCAAGCCCCACGACCGACAAAAAAAAAAAAAAAAAAACTTAAGGAGACATAATTATTAAAAAAAGGTTTAAAAAAAGACTCACAAGGAAGATGGAAAATAAACCGGGAAATATTCACCAAGTTTTAATGTAAATTCATAGCTAAAGTTGCAAGCTATGACTTCCTTTATTATACATGAGATCAAACCTTGTAATAAAGAATCTAGTAAAAAATTGAAATGTAAAATTGCCAACTTAGAAAATATTCAGGGGGCTGGGAAGGTGGCTCAGTGGTAGAGTGCTTGCCTTGCGTGCATGAGGCTCTGGTTTGATTCCTCAGTACCACATAGACAGAAAAGTCCGGGAAGTGGAGCTATGGTTCAAGTAGTAGAGTGCTAGCCTTGAGCTGAAGAGCTGAGGGACAGTGCCCAGAGTTCAAGCCCTACAACTGACAAAAAGAAAAAGAAAAAGAAAGAAAAAAAGGAAAATATTCAATGTGTGCTAGATATATCAGAGCCTTAGGAAGAAGTTAAAACTCAAAATAGTATTGCACTCTATAGTTAGGAAACAACCTTAGAGATTTCTGTTCTCTAAAAGTCGGGATATATATATCACATTGTTTTGATCCATTCATCCATTGACAGGCATCTGGGTTGATTCATATCTTGGCTATAGTGAGTGAATGGTGCTGATATAAAACATGGCTATGCTGGTGGCTTTATTGTATCTTAGTTTGTAAACTTTTGTGTAAATGCTCAGGAGTGGAATTGCTGATGAATAGGATAGTTCTATATTTAATTTTTTGAAGAATATTAGACTGTTTTCTAGAGTAGTTGAACAAGTTTACATTCCTACCAACCATGTGTCAGGGTTCCCTTTTGGCCAAATCCTCATCAGCACTTGTTAATGTTTGTCTTCTTGGTAATGGTTATTCTAACCGGGATGAGGTGGAATCTCAACATGGTTTTGGTTTACATTTCCTTTATGGTCAGAGATGTTGAGTATTTCTTCATGTGTCTATTGGCCAGGTAGATTCAAGGGACAATTCAAAAGGAAAGGCAAAGTCAAAGTTCAGCAGGTACTTGAAGGGGTGGGGTGAGTCAAGGGAAAAGTGCTGGGCAAATGTAGAGGAGAAAAGGGGAAGAATGCAGTCAAGAATCCAATTTAGGGGCTGGGAAGGTGGCTCAGTAGTAGAGTGCTTGCCTTGCATGCATGAGGCCCTGGGTTCGATTCCTCAGCACCACATAAGCAAAAAGAAAAAAAGCCAGAAGTGGTGCTGTGTCTCAAGTGGTAGAGCACTAGCTTTGAGCTGAATTGCTGAGGGACAGCGCCCAGGCCCAGAGTTCAGGCCCCACAACCGGACACCCCCCCCCCCTGCACACACACAAAAAAAGAATCCAATGTATCTTATAAAATTAAGAAGAGCTGGGCACTGTGGCTTATGTCTGTAATCCAAGCTACTCAGGAAGCTGAGATCTGAGAATTGCAGTTCAAAGCCAGCCTGGGCAGGGAAGACCATGAGATTCTTGTCTTCAATTAACCACCAGTAAACCAGAAGTGGAGCCATGGCTCAATGTGGTAGAGCACTAGCCTTGAGCAAAAGAAGCTCAGGGACATCACAGAAGTCCTGAGTTCAAGCCCTACAACTGACAATAAATAAATAAATAAAAATAAATAAGAAAAGTGAGAGGAGTAGATAGGATGAGTGAAAGGGGTGACACTGATGAAGATATATTGTATTCATAAACTGTTAAGTGGCAGCTTCTTTGTACAACTACTCAGAGATAATAAAAAATAATAAAAATAACAATAAAAACATTTTCTTAGCATGGAAAAGCAAGTTGGGATGTTGTAAGTCCAATGGTTAGAGAATCATTGTCCCATGTGGGTTAAGAAGTGGGACAATTCTCTACAACTGCCTTAGCTTACTAGAAGTACTCAAATAATGGAAAAGCTTTTCTCAAAGCCTTTCCTAACTCCTAGCTTGTGACTGATACTTAGGATTATTATCAACAAGTCATCTACTTCTATTAATAGAAGAGGGTTTACTTTGTACTTTGTAGTACAAACATAACTTCCTAGCACTTGTGAGACTGAGGCAGGAGGATCTCCACATAGAGGCCAGTCTGGGTTACATAACAAGAGCCTATCTCAAAACAAGAACAACAACAATAAGAACAACAGAATTTTTTTGTATACAAAGAACAGCTGATGTGGTGAATAATATAATTATATGAAGTAAGATTCAAGAAATCACTAAAGAAATAATAATTGTTCCAGAATCCTTTCTGAGGCCAAACAGACAGGCAAATGGATCATGGAGTAGCTTAGATAATCTATAAAGAAACCTTCATGTGGTTTTCAACCTGGGGAAAATTTTAAGAGGAATGGCTAATGAGAACAAAGCTCTTAAAAGTCCTTCTAGGCCAGGTGCTGGTGGCCCATGCCTGTGATCCTAGCTACTCAGGAGGCTGAGATCTGGCCATCTCAGTTCAAAGCCAGCCTGGGCAAGAAAATCCATGAGGCTCTTATCTCCAATAACAAGCCAGAGTGGAGATGTAGGTCAAGTGGTAGAGTGTTAGTGCTAAGAAAAAACTCAGGGACAGGGCCCAGGCCCTGACTTGAGTTCAAGCCTGAGAACAATCACACACATACACACACACACACACACACATTCTTCCAGAGTGTAAGAGTTCTCTGTTTTATCTTTTTGTGTGTGTGCAAACATGAAATGTTAGGTCCTGCTCCGAGGGCCTTTACTCACCAACCTGATACATACTGAAAATCTGTTGCCTATTTATAGACTATCCTTTAATTCAGTCATCAAAGCTTAGATTTCCTGTCTCAAAAGCCTTCCACCAAGTTAAAATCATGTACTGTAGTCTTCTTTAAATCTGATGTTATTATATATAACTCTTATTGTTAATAAAAACATTTGACATTTAATAAAAACACTTGGTATTTATGTTAGTCTATATTTTAAATCAGTCAATTATTAGCTGATTATATAATATTGATACTTTCTTCTCACATTATCATCCATTGGTGGAATACTCTTATTCCAGTAATTCTATTGTCCTCACCAAATGAAGAAGAGTCTTCTGAATGTGTTTCTATAGTTCAATGTCTGGAACAGAATTTGGGCCAACTTCAGTCTTAATATTTCTTTGTTGCTCCAATTGTGTGTGCTGACAATAATGTTGGTTGAAGTCTCATATACATATTTGTGCCAGTCCCAAGGCTCGGGTACCATCCCTGAGCTTCTTCTTCTTCTCTCTCTCTCTCTCTCTCTCTCTCTCTCTCTCTCTCTCTCTCTCTCTCTCTCTCTCTCTCTCTCTCTCTCTCTCTCTCTCTCTCTCCCCCCCTCTTTCCTTCTCTCTTTCTTTTTGTCAGTCATTGGGCTTGAACTCTGGGCCTGGGTGCTGTCCCTCAGCTCTTCAGCTCAAGGCTAGCTCTCTACCACTAGAGCCACAGCACCACTTATGGCTTTTTCTGCTTATGTGGTGTTGAGGAATCAAACCCAGGGCCTTATGCATGCAAGGCAAGCACTCTACCACTGAGCCACCTTCCCAGCCCCCAGCTTTTCTTTTGGCCAACCAAAGAAGATAGTGTGTGTGTGTGTGTGTGTGTGTGTGTGTGTGTGTGTGTGTGTGTGTGTGTGTGTGTGTGTGTGTGTGTGTGTGTGTGTGTGTGTGTGACTGAGGATTGAACCTGGGGCATTGTGCATGATAGTCAAGCACTTCACCTCTTGAGCCAAACCCCAGATCTCAAGACATTGCTAATACGATGTACCATATCTAAAAACTACAGTTGAATTAGAATAACTCAGATCTGAGCTAAAAGGAAATGCAACCTTCCCATGTCAAGTAGACTTGGTAAGACATGGTGACTTGTCTTCATGATCAAGTCTGGGAGGTATGGGGTCAGGGACTATTGAGTGGGACTGTGTGGGGTCTTAAATGCTTTTGTGTAACCACCATTCTGACAGGTGACTTAAATGAATAAATGATTTAAAGACAAATGTAGGGTAAAATCATGTATTAGATATACATATTGAAAGCTAGATCTTTGTCAATGAAATTTCACCCTCAAGGAACATGATATTCATGATAAAGATCTTACAAGTGAAATTCTCTCCTAACAGCTTTAATTGAAGATCAACTGGAAGAACTGAATACAATAAAGTTCTCATAAACTCAGAAAAAGACTGGCCTCTTTTCTTGTAGCAGTGGAATCAAGAACTTGTTTTAGGTATCAATTTTCTTTTGTCAGTCATGGGGCTTGAACTTGGGGCCTGGACATTGTTCTTGACCTCTTTTGCTCAAGGCTAGAACTCTTCCATTTTGAGCCACAGTGCCACTTTTGGTTTCCTGGTGGTTAATTGGAGATAAGAGTCTCACTTTCCTGCCTGGGCTGGCTTTGAACTGCTCAGCCTCTTGAACACTAGGCTTACATGGGTGAGCCACCTGTGCCTGGCTCAAGAATTGTTTTAAACCTGTTCAATTGAGAAAGAGCAACTTGCCTCAGTCAGTCCCTGGCTCCCAAGAATCAGCTCATCGGGACAGTTTACTTCAACACTCCAAATGCCAGCTAATTGATGACAGTCATCTCTCATTATCTCTCCAGATAATGTCAACCTTATACTCCTAGAAGACTCTCCATCCCTGGCTTCCCAAGCTACTTCCCAACAAAGGCTGACAGAGGTCAGCAGCTTGCTGTTCTTGGAGAGAGTGTATGACCAGTGGCTTCCTCACCACAGCAAGCGTGAGTTCAGTTTTCTGGTTTTATTTCAAGTATTAGGTGGTGGGCATCTCTTCTGATTCTTTTATCACTTTTAGACCTCTTTCTATTTCCACTACCTCTAAGAATGATAGTGGTGGAGATGATGATGGTGGTGGTTTCTAGCTCCACTTACTGTACACCGAGCTTGCGGCGGAGGCTTTGAATACATTACCTCAATAACTTAAGACTTTGAGAAGTGTCCAGTAACATCAGGGAACCTGGGGTTATAGGCCTTGACTTAATGCCTTTTTGCTGTCACACCTCTGCTTCATCTTTTCCCTCTTGCTTAATGTCACAGGGCCCACTTCTCTAAGGGTAATTTTCCAGGCTGGGAGGGAAGGAGGAAAAGAGGGAGAGAAAAAGGAAAGGAAAGAAGGAGGGAGGAAGAAAATGTGGCAGAAAAATGTATCATTAAAGGTACTATAAATGAAACTTTTGCTTTAAAACTCTTTATAGGAATTAGTGATATGAACTAACACAATCTCCAAAGTGTAAACACACCTTCATTGTCATAATTTTATATAATACAATGGGGATTCATACACTATTAATGTGATGTCTTGATTAATCCTAGGACTTTTCAAGCTTGTTTTTCCACAAATTCACCTACTAGGTCACCATAATTTAAACTTTGGGCACTTTTATTTTCAGTTGATAAATTTGAAAGTGATGTCAGTTGCTCTTGGAAAATTAGAGATAGCAAATAATTTTTGACAATTTTAAATTTTGACAAGGATCTTTCTGCTAATATAATTGCTACTAGAGCTATTGAGAATATTTTATGGCTATGACAGCATTTGGGGTAAATTTCTGATAAAATACTTTGAAATAAAAATTTTAGGGGCTGGGAAGGTGGCTCAGTGGTAGAGCACTTGCCTTGCATGCATGAGGCCCTGGGTTTGATTCCTCAGCACCACATAAGCAAAAAAAAGAAAATTTAGTATACGGAGAGCTGATGATTGTCACGGAGCATTTTTTTCTAAACATATTTAATTTTTCATATAAATAAGTTTTGTATAAATCTGAATTTGATCTTAAATGTAAATTTATACAATGAAATTTTAATGTTTCCTCTGACATTTCCTGAGTCTTGTGGAGGTTGTACAAGAAACTAAATGTAGCTTCATGATATAAAATTCAAAAGTATGGTTTATATATTCTACCAATATATCTTTGTTTTATTTTATTTGTATTTCTTTGGCCAGTCCTAGGGCTTGAACTCTGGGCCTGGTCACTGACCCTAGGCTTCTTTTGCTCAGGCTAGCTCTCTACCACTTGAGCCACAGTGCCATATCTGGCCTTTTCTGTTTATGTGGTATACTAGGAATCAAACCCAGGGCTTCATGCATGCTAGGCAAGCACTCTACCACTAAGTCACATTCCTAGCCCTGATTTTATTTGTTTACTATTGGAGTTTGAACTTAGTGCTCTAAGTTTTCTAGGTACTCTACCACTTGAAGCAAATGCTAACCATTTTTTAATTTTTAATTTATATTTCTGATAGGGTCTCATTTTTTGGAGGAATTGGACTAGGTCTAAGATCTATGTACAATTCCCATATAGCTCAGATTATAGCTGTGAACCATCACATCCAGTTGAGATGGGGAATCTCACTAACTTTTTGCCTAGGATGGCCTCAAATTAGAGTCTTCCGAGTCTCTGGTTCCCAAGCAGCTGGTATAACAGGCATTTACCATCCAGAGTATTTTGGGTTTTTTTTTTTTGTTGTTGTTGTTTTTAATGTTAGTCCTGGGGCTTGAACTCAGGGTCTGAGCACTTTTTTTTTTTCTTCTCAAGGCAAGCACTCTACTAGTTGAGCCATAGCTCCATTATGGGATTTTTGGTGATTAACTGGAGAAGATTCTCATGGAGTTTCCTGCCCAAGCTGGCTTCAAACCTCAGTCCTCAGATCTCAGCCTCCTGGATAACTAGGGTTTAGGTACAAGCCACCAGTGTTGGGTAATATTTTTAATTATATGGAAGAACTAATTTAAAAATTTGTCTTTGGGGCTGGGAAGGTGGCTCGGTGGTAGAGTGCTTGCCTTGCATGCCTGAGGCCCTGGGTTCGATTCCTCAGCACCACATAAGCAAAAAAGAAGAAAGCTGGAAGTGGCACTGTGGCTCAAGTGGTAGAGCCCTAGCCTTGAGCTGAAGAGCTGAGGGACAGCGCCCAGGCCCAGAGTTCAGGCCCCATGACCGGACCAAAAAAAATAAAAAAAAATAAAAATAAAAATTTGTCTTTATTTACAAAATAATAATAAATAGTCTTTCTTATTAATTTGGTAATCTGAAGCTTCATATGAAAATAAAATGTTTTGCCATCAAGTGCCATAATTTTTTTTTTTTCTGGTTGTGGGGCTATGAATTCTAGGCCTGGTTGCTATTCCCGAGCTCTTTGGCTCAAGGTGAGTGCTCTACCATGTAAGCCACAGTGCCACTTTCGGTTTTCTGGTAGTTAATTGGAGATAGGTGTTTCATGAGCTTTCCTGTCTGAGCTGGCTTTGAACTGTGATCCTCAGATCTCAGCCTCCTGAGTAGCTAGGATTATAGGTGTGAGCCATCAGCTCCCGGCAAGTGCCATAATTTTTTAATTTACTTTCTATTTTAAGCCTGTGGGCTGAGCTTTATTCTAAACTCTCTAATGACTCTGACAAGTTTCCTCCAAATGACCCTGTATGCACTTTCATTTAATAATATGTACTGACAAAGTCCACTTGCTGTGTTCAGAGGGCTCTTGTCTTGGCTTCAGGCCTCAGTTAATGTTTGTGCCTATATCACAGGGTCAGGTTCCAGGGACTGATGGACATGAGGCTATCTCCTCCTGCCATGGGTCCCAGGGTATTTGCACATGGAACCTTTCCTTCTCCCTCCCAGGATGGCAGCCTGCTGCTCTTACTGCTTCTGTGCTCTGTGCCCATCCTTGCTGTCTATCTGGGCCCAGGTCCAAGCCTAGTTGCCTCATTATTGGGATCTTCTATGTGTACTCAAAACCTTGGCAGATAAGCAGAATGCAGCCAAGGAGGAGGGATGTTAGGTACTCTTATAAAATTCTGTAAATAACCTTTACAGCCGTGGTGTGAGCAACTTTGGCAGCTGAAACTTGCTGGCTCCGGCAGGTCTACAGTCAGCCAACGATGCTCAGAACTACCCTGTAACCTAATCAGGGGACCAATGATCATGAGCATTGTTGTTTGTTTCCATAATACCCAACAACATAATTAGGTGTGTGAGACACTTCCAGATGTTGTGCTATGTGAAGGTTGGTGTGCTTGGAGCAAATTATCCAAAAATACATTTTTTGGAGCTTTGTTTTAGTTTGTTGAGACAAGGACTCACTATGTAGGCCAAAGTGACCTCAAACACATAATCCTCCTGCTCTAGCTTTTCAGGTTACAGACGTGCTATTGTGCATGACTCCAAAGATAGCTTTTTCCATAGAATGTAGAAATGACTGAGTTTGTACCGATCTAAATATGTTCTTCTTCAAGGCAATGATGTGCTTTATCTCAAAATCTAACCACCTTGAGGAAAGTTGAAGAGTTTACTTAAAAGCATGCATGCTGCCTTTAGTACTTCTTCTTTTGTTGTTGTAGGACTTGAACTCAGTACTTGATGCTTTGCTCCTTGGCTGACACTCTACCAACTGAGCCACACCTCCAACTCCCCTTTACGACTTCTTGAGATGATTAATGATTTAATCGTACTGCTTAAATTATTCACTTGCTGTGTGAGATGTATTGTGCTGTGTGTGTGCTTGTGTGTGGGTGTCTGCATGAGTATGTGTGGGTACCATGGCTTGAACTCAGAGCTTTGTACTTAAGCAACATGGCTGGTGCTGTACTAGTTGAACAATGGCTTTTGATGGTTAAGGGGAGATAAGAGTCTTACAAAGGATTCTGCCCAGTCTGTCTTTAAATCTTGATCTTCTGATCTCAGCCTCTTGAGTAGCTAGAATTACTGATATGTAAGCCATCTGTGCCTCACTATTGTTTGTGTGTTTTTTGGTGTGTGTGTGTGTGTGTGTGTGTGTGTGTGCTGGTCTTGAAGCTTGAACTTAGGTGTGTGTGTGTGTGTGTGTGTGTGTGTGTGTGTGTGTGTGCTGGTCTTGAAGCTTGAACTTAGGGCCTGGGTACTGTCCCTGAGCTTTTAAGCTCAAGGCTAGAACTCTGCCACTTGAGCCACAGTTCCACTTCTAGGTTTTTGCTGGCTAACTAGAGATAAGAGTTGCATGGACTACTCTGCACTGGCTGGCTTTGAATCATAATCTTCAGATCTCAGCCTTCTAAGTAGTGAAGATTATTATTATTATTACTACTACTACTACTACAGGCATCCAGCTATGAATGAATTTTATCTGTATCCTCACCGACTTCTCACAGTCCTAGATTATTTTAGAACACATTTTATCACAGAAATTTCAATCTGTATCTTTAAAAGATTATGTAACATCATTACATTTGAAAATTAGACAATTCTTTACTTTTTGTAGGTGTATGCCCTTTCTGGGGCTTGAATTCAGGGCCTGGACAATGTCCCTGAGCTTTTTTTGTTCCACCACTTGAGCCACCACTCCATTTCTGGCTTTTTGGTGGTCAATTGGAGATAGTCTTATAGACTTTGCTTAGACTGACTTTGAACCACAATCCTCAGATCTCAGTTTCCTGAGTAGCTAGAATTATAGGCATGAGCCACTGGTGCCTGGCTAAACAGCAATTTTTTTAATGTTTTTCTTTTTTATTGAAAATACTGCACAGAGGGGTTACAGTTACATGAGTAATATAATGAGTACATTTCCTATCCAGCATTGTTACCTTCCCCTTTGTTTTTCCCCTACCATCCCTTCCGCCCCACCTTCCCAACTCCTCCCTCCCTCCCCAAGTTGTAAAATTCGTTTTCAACATAGTGTCTTGTACATCTCATTGTTACAATGGGTCAACTTGTATCCTTATTTCAGCATTTTATTTCCCTTCCCCTCCCCAAATTAGAAAAATGTATATACAAGATGCAGGGCACTGGAATCAAATACAGTGAAAACGGGTTGTACTGTGGGGGAAGAACATACAAAAGAAACAAAAAAAAAATCACATAGTACATTTTAAATACATTAAAAATAATAGCAAGAAAGAAAAAATCAGTTGTGTCCCTATCTTGGGGTTCACTTTGCTTAACATCATCTTATATGGTCATATGTACATACCTTTTGCCCTTTTCTGCTTGTCCTAGACTTATATTAGTTATTGCAAAAAAGAGAAACCATGGGACCTATGTTTCTTTGGGCCTGGCTTACTTCACTTAATATAATTTTTTCCATTTCCTAACATCATTATTTCTGATTGAGGCATAGAATTCCATTGTGTATATGTGTGTGTATATACATGTACACATACACATACACACACACACACACACACACACACACACACACACACACACACACCATGTTTTCTTGAGAGGCATCTGGATTGGTTCTATATCTTAGCTATGGTAAATAATGCTGCAATAAACATAGTTGTGCTAGTAGCTTTAGTATGGCCTTGTTTGTGATCATTGGGTAAATGCCTAAAAGTGGGATTGCTGGGTCATAGGGGAGCTCTATGTGTAGTCTTTTGAGGAATCTCCATACTGTTTTCCGAAGTGGTTGAACAAGTTTACACTCCCACCAACAATGCAATAGGGCTGCTTTTGGCTACATCCCCATCCAGCACCTGTTGTTCTTAGGGTCCTTGATTATAGCCATTCTAACTGGGGTGAGGTGGAATCTCAATGTTGTTTTGATTTGCATTTCTTTTATGGCTCGAGAAGTTGAGCATTTCTTCATGTGTCAATTGGCCACTCTTATTTCCTCTTCAGAGAAGTCTCTCTTTAAGTCTGTAGCCCATTTATTAATCAGGAGGTTGTTTCTTTGAGGATTTGTTGTTGGGGGATTTAATTTTTTGAGTTCTAAGTATATTTTAGATATGAAACTCTTGTTCATTGTATGGCTAGTGAAGATCTTCTCCCAATCTGTGGGCTTTCTATTGATCTTGCTAGCTATGTCCTTGGCTATGCAGAAGCTCTGCAGTTTCATGCTATCCTATTTGTCCAACCTTTCTTTGATTTGTTGTGTTTCTGGGTCTTTTTAAAGACCCAGGCTCCTTTGCCAAGGAGCCCTATAGTTTCTCCTATTCCTTCCTGTAATGTTTTCAGAGTATCTGCTTTGACTTCGAGGTTTTTGATACATTTGGAATTGATTCTGGTGCAGGGTGATAAATAAGGATCTAGCTTTAGATTTCTACAGGTGTTAAACCAATTTTGCCAACACCATTTACTGAAGAGGCTGTCTTTCTTCCATTCTATTTTTTTAGCTTCCTTATCAAAGATTAGGTGGCTATATGTTTGTGGGTTCATTTCTGGGTCTTTAGTTCTATTCCATTGCCCCTCAGGTCTGTTCTTGTGCCAGTTTTGATTACTGTTTTGATTACTATGGCTTTGTAGTAGTGTTTGAAATTTGGTATTGATATTCTTCTAGCACTGTTCTTTCTGCTAAGGAGTGTTTTTGCTATTTGTGGTCTTTTATTGTTCCATATGAATTTTTGGATTGCTTCTTCTATTTCATTGAAGAATGAGGTTGGAATTTTGATAGGTATCACATTGAATTTGTAGATAGCCTTTGGAAGTATTGCCATTTTCATGATGTTAATTCTTCCAATCCAGGAGCATGGGAGGTTTTTCCACTTCCTAAGTTCTGCTTTAATTTCCTTTTTCAGGTTTTTAAAGTTTTCATTGTAGATGTCCTTCATTTCTTTTATTATTATTATTTTTATTGTGAAAATACTGTACAGAGGGGTTACAATTACATGTCCTTCACTTCTTTAGTTTACTCCTAGATATTTTATTTTTTGTGGGGCTATTACAAAAGGAGTTGCTTTCCTGATTTCAGCCATGCTCCTCTCATTGTAAACAACAATTCTTAATAGAAAATACTTGTTAAATTTCTCTCCATGGTCCAAATAAGATCTAAATGTCTTAGTTGGTATACCTCTCTTTCTGTACAAATGCCTTACATCTTTTGTTTGTTGAAGAAACAGGGTCACCTGTCTTGCAGAATTGTATTAATTCTGGATTCTGCTTCTTGTGATTGTGTACATTTGGTTCTCTTTGGAGAAGGTTTCTTTTTTTCTTCTGGTGCTAAGGATTTGTCTTAGGGGCTCCTGCACACTACATAAGCACTCTACCACTGAGTTACAACTCCAGTCTCCTATGTTGAACCCCCTTAGGGGATGGAGTTAGGAAATAGGGCCTTGAGACTGAGTAGATCATAGGGGCAGAGTGCTCATCAACGGGATGGATATCTGTATATTACAAGACATCCACAAGAGCCCTCCCATTCCTTTTACCATGTGAGGACACGGCAAAAAGATTGCTATACATGAATAGTAGGCAGCTTCAAAAGACATGACATTTATAAGCACTATGGTCTTGGACTTCCTACCTCCATAACCATGAGAAATATACTTCTGTTATTTATAAGCCATCAGTCTGCTGTATTTTGTGATAGTCCAAATGGAGGAAGACACACACATACACATCAGGTATTAACATGGTTGCTCCTTCTATTTCTGTAATTCTGTGGGAGTTTCTGATATGTGATTTCTTCAAACCTGGTCTTGTATACTTCTCTCTGGACACATGATTGTCCCTTTGTTAATGTCAGTAACTGTTAAATCTTTTCTTAGACCCATTATTTTACAAGGGTTGACAAAATATTTGTACTTAAATTATGTCATCAGAGGCTGGGAAGGTGGCTCAGTGGTAGAGCACTTGCCTTGCATGCCTGAGGCCCTGGGTTTGATTCCTCAGCACCACATAAGCAAAACGAAAAAAGCCAGAAGTGGTCCTGTGGCTCAAGTGGTAGAGCGCTAGCCTTGAGCTGAAGAGCTGAGGGACAGCGCCCAGGCCCACTGTTCAGGCCCCACGACTGGACCTAAAAAAAAAAATTAAAAAATTAAAAAAAATTATGTCAAAAAATTATGTCATCAGTTATTAGCTGAATTATTTGTATAAAGAGAAAATTCTCTCTATAAAAGAGTTACTGTGTTTTGATGATAGCCTGTTCAAAACAAAACAAAACAAAACATAAGACCTCCTCAATTCTCTTTATTTTCCAGTTTTCAAACTACAGAGTAGGTTCTCTAGCATCATAACTTTGATCAATGAATTAAAATATATATATTTAATTATGAGCCAGGTGCCAGTGGCTCACACCTGTAATCCTAGCTACTCAGGAGGCTAAGATCTGAAGATCATGGTTTGGAGCCAGTCAGAGCAGAAAAGTCTGTGAGACTCTTATCTTTAATAAACTACTTGAAAAAAGCTGGAAGTGGGCCTGTGGCTCAAGTGGTAGAGCACTAGCCTTGAGCACAAAGAGGCTCAGGGATGGTGCTCAAGCCATGAGTTCAAGCCCCAGGGCTGGCAAGATATATAGCAATATCTTTAGCTGGTAATACATAGCTAGCCTGGGCAGGAAGTCCATGAGACTCTTTTTTTTTTTTTTTTTTTGGTCTGGTCGTGGGGCCTGAACTCTGGGCCTGGGTGCTGTCCCTCAGCTCTTCAGCTCAAGGCTAGCACTCTACCACTTGAGCCACAGTGTCACTTCCAGCTTTTTCTTTTTGCTTATGTGGTACTGAGGAATCAAACCCAGAGCCTCAGGCATGCAAGGCAAGCACTCTACCACTGAGCCACCTTCCCAGCCCTCATGAGATTCTTATCTCCAATAAACCACCAGAAAACTGGAAGTGGTGCTGTGACTCAAGTGGTAGAGTGCTAGCCTTGAGCTGAAGAGCTGAGGGACAGCTCAACCCCCTTGACCACCACCACCACCACCAACATACACACACACACACACATATATATATATATATATATACACACATATATATGTAATATTTATATACAACATATTTCTGTGTAATATTACATATAACATTATGAATTCATGAATTTAAATTTATTTGATGTGTTTTGATCTTTTTTTTTTTGGTTGGTTATGGGGCTTGAACTCTGGGCCTGGGCACTATCCCTGTGCTCTTCAGCTCAAGGTGAGCACTCTACCACTTGAGCCACAGCTCCACTTCCGTGTTTTGATCTTTATTAGCATTCACATTGTTCCCTCTTTGACCTGTAGGAATGTCATCAAGTTGATTCTTGAAACCATTTGACAGTTTTTTTAAAACTTTTTTTAAAATTTTATTTGTGAACATACTGTACAGAGGGGTTACAATTACATGGGCAGGATAATGCGTACATTTCTTACCAAGCATTGCAGCCTCCTCCTTTGGTTTACTCTTCACATCCCTTCCCAGCCTCCCCCCTCCCCCCCAATCCCAATCCTTCTCCTTCCCCTCCTTCCCCCCCACCCCGCCCCCACCCCCGCACCGACGTTGTAAAGCTCCTTTTGGACATGACAACTTGTACTTCTCATTGTTGCAACAGGTCCGCCTGTATCCTTAAACAACTGGTTTTTCCCCATCTCCTCCACAAGTTATACTGACATCAAATATAGTGAAAGCAGGGGTTATACTGTGGGGGAGGGACATACAAAGCAACAAAGAGATAATCTTATAAATGTGTTAGAAACACATGCATGAAGGAAAAAAACATTAAAATACATATCTAAGGGTTCATTTTCCTGACATCACATTATCTGACCTTTTCCGCTTGACTCATACATATACTAGATATTGCAAATAAGGGAAACCATGGGACCTATGTTTCTTTGGGCCTGGATTACTTCACTTAATATAATTTTTTCCAAGTTTTTCCATTTCCTAACAAATGGGGCAATGTCATTCTTTCTGATGGAGGCATAGTATTCCATTGTGTATATATACCACATTTTCTTGATCCATTCATCTACTGAGGGGC
>NW_027205329.1:0-15934 GCF_024711535.1 Dipodomys merriami
TGTCTGAGTACAGAATAGATGAGTATAAAAACTTACTATGTGTCTAATAATAATAATCACTCAAATATCTAGTGAAAATTAACAGTAGTATTAATTTTTATCATGTTTTGAGATTTTGGACTATATTATCTTCATTATAACAACACATTTCATAATATTCTTATCATAACTTTGAAATATGTAGTCTATGTCTTTCTAAATATATGTATGCATATACATATGTCTTTTCCTTACTAAGAAACTGGACAAGTTTTAAATCAATTCTGGGATGGATTTCAGGGCCCATTTGAAATAATATGATTAGAGAGAAGTTAGCTTTATAAATAAAAATGAAAAAATAAAACCTAGTTATTTAGAGAAAATGATTCTAATATAGTCTTTATTAGGTCAAAAACAGTACTGGTATTACAGGTCCAAGATTAAATAACCACTTACTCATCTTTTATGTTTCTAGGCATTTTGCATGCATTATATTTCAGAACTGACAACTGCCTCAGAAGATTTACAAATGATACTGTATCATTACCATCTTTCCAACAATACCCATGGGAAATAACTTGTTCTTTATTCTTCCATTCCACTTGAGGCAGAACCAGCCCCACTCCCGGGTTTATGGGTAGCCCTGGTATAAACATCTGCATTTTTCCCTCCCTGTCCATAGTTACAGACAAATAACATATCAGGAGAACTGAGTCAGCTGGGAAAGAAGGGTTTGTACTGTAGATATATAGCTAGAGTTAGACTTAGACAAAAGAGGATATTAAAGTCAAGAAACAGAGAGAGAGAGAGAGAGAGAGAGAGAGAGAGAGAGAGAGAGAGAGAGAGAGAGAGAGAGAGAGAGAGAGAGAGAGAGAGAGAGAAGAGAGAGAGAAAGATTAATAGAGAGAGAGAGAAATACCCAGATTACTGATCCTTTATTAACTCCTGAATTCAACCAGAAGTACAGAAAAACCCTCTTTCTTGTACTCATTCATGAACCTCACTATCAGAGAATTCCCATGCTTGTGTCTGCCAGTTCAAATTGAGGATTTTTTTTTAAAAATTGAAGTTAAATACATCCACAGGTTTCTGAGTATCACCAACCCTCTGATAGATAAATAGACAATATATTTATAAGTTAGATCATTAATTTATTTGGAGGAACAGAAATTGGAACACACAACATTGACTCTGCAATCTAGGTTCTTTCTCTAATGTCAGATGCTATCTCCTCCTTCAGTACACTTCACCATGTTTCTACCTGAAATCATTGTCATAAAAAGGGAACTTTTCCTAATCTTTTCAGCAATACATTCACTATAACTTGAGAACATAGTGAAAGGTCTTCCTTTTTACCTTGGATCCCAAGGTGACAAGATTCATATGCATTGGTTGTAAGTGGGCCCAATGAAATTGGCTGAAATATTCATGGGAACCTGCTTTTCTCTGTCCAATAACTTGAGTGCACCAGTCTCAGAGCTGCTGTTTGAATAGTCATAGAGAAGTATCCCCTATTCCTTGCGGATGGGAAGCAAATCTATTCTGAGGCACTTCAGCTGTTAAAAGGCCCTTTGCTTTCCAAGCTAGTTGGTTTGTAGGGGTTTCTTGCTCTGAACTCTTTAGAGTAAAAATCTCACCTGTCTATAAGGATTAGTATGAGATTAACTGTAAGTAACAAATGTAAGTTTGAGCATTTCCCCTCATAAATTAGATTAATAATTAATTGTAAAAACTAATCATCTTACGAACTATGAGACCAAGTACCTGTTTTATAACAGATTTGCTTACATATTTTGGAGTTGCTGTGATGAAATCCAGGGCCCTGGCCATGATATACAGTTTCTCTACCATTGAGTTATATCCTCAGACTACACTCTTGCACATTTTAATGTTTTTATATAAAATCTTGTTCAGGAATGCAATACTGACAAGTCAAGTATATGCCAAACATTTACTTCTACAGTTCAAATCTTTTATAAATTTAAACCTATCTGCATATTTAAACACATTTTTCATGACCCAGCTGGCAAACTATAGTAACACAGAGTACAAACAAATTGGACATTGATATGTAATTAACATTAAATCATCACTCATTATCTTGTGATAATATACCATGACATTTGCCACTGCTTTAATGAGTTAAAAGGCTTCAGGGCCTGATTTTTATTCAATTTGCATTGAGGTTATTATTCCTATATTCTGAAATGTTTGGCACTCAACCCACATTGTTATATCCTGGTAAAGTTAGGTATTTTATTTCACACCGTAGCAAAAAGAGCTTCTTGCCATTATTAGTGTACATAATTCGAGTTAACGGTGGTAAAAACTATCAATGAAGAAGTTCTCTTTCCTATTCTGTATGCTGTCATGGCCACAGAACAAACACTAAATATTTGTTGATGTGCTAGAGACTTACACAAATATCTCCATCATCTTCTCCAGCCAATATGCTTGTCTATTTTCTGTGGCTTTCAAATCCCCAACTCTGGGCAGATGCCAGTGGCTCATGTCTGTAATCCTTGGTACTCAAGAGGCTGAGATCTGAGGATCTTAGTTTAAAATGAGCCTGAGCAATAAAGCCTGTGAGACTCTTATATCCAGTTAACTACCAAAAATGCCAGAAGTAAAGCTGTGTCTCACATAGTAGAGTGCCAGCCTTAAACATAAAAGATTGAGGGCAGTGTCTCAGCCTTGAGTTCAAGCTCTATGATCAGCATATACACACATGCACTCTCTCTCACACACACACATAACACACACACATAACACACACAGATGCACACACACTCACAAACACACATATTCAACTGTGATGTAGAGACATTGATTATGCCTTCTACTTCATGAAAACACATCAGTGTTGTGGTATTGTCAATTCCCTCATTCAAACTATAGAAAAACATCACATCCATCTAGATAAGTACCACACAAGAAGAAAGCAGGAGTCATCACAGTCATGTAGACAAGGGCTAGGTGGGGTAAAGTCCAATCTGTTTATAAGCAATAGGGGAACTCTAAATGAAGAGGAGCCCAAAATAATAGCAAAAAGTGTCTAAAATGTGTGTACATATGTGTATGTGTATGTACTTTTGTGTTTTGTGTAGGTCCTAGAGATTGAACTCAGAGCCTAGACTCTCTCTCTCAGAGCACTAGTGCTGTATCACTTGAACCACAGCTCCACTTCCAACTTTTTGGTAGTTAATTGGAGATAAGAGTCTAATGGGCTTTCTTAGCCAGTCTGGCTTCAAATTACATCCTAAGATCTGAAACTCCTGAGTAACTAGGATTAAAACATGAGCCACTGGCATGCCTGTTTTTAATGATCATCACTAACAAGTAATTCTAAGCTTTGTAAAAGATAAAACATTTGTCAATCAATAAATCTTTTGTTGGTCTACATTTCAACAGATACTAATCTTTATACTGCTATTTTTCAATAATATATATGTTGACTTCAAATCACAATATTATATGGCTTAACATTTAATAAATATGATAATTTCTGTGAATGAAATTTAACTCATATAACTCCAGGTATCCTGTGCCCTCCTAAACATGTACAATGTAATATGTATTTGTTTTCAAGAGTTAGAGCTCACCTTCTGACTCTTCATCTATGTAATTTCTTTAATGTCATGGTTGAAACTTGAATCTCACTGAACACATAGCTATAGGACAAGGGTTTGAAGATGCAACTTGCACACTTATGTAACTTATGCAAGTTCAAGCTTTGGAAGCTTCCTTCAATTTATAAAAGAAGAGAAATCCATGATGAATTTTGTGGTGAAAGATATTCTGTTAGAATTATTTTAATTACAAAGATAGTAGGAAGTCACTAGAATTGACTCTGAAAAAAATCAGGACATTATTATAAAATACAATTTAAGAAAAATAAATTCCTGAACTTTATTATAAAATAGATTTCTTACATATGTGTACCAAAGATATTCTTATGTTTAAAATATTTTGTAAATATTTGCATATCAATACCTTTATATAGAAACAGATTTAATTTAAAATGAATAAAATGTGTTCTTTGTTCAATATAAAAGAGGATAGATTGGAAAATATGATTTAGATTCTCTTTTGAACAAAAACGTGTATAGAAAATCAATTTTGATGAATTCATTGACATATTTGCAAAAATAGTGACATTAGGACCAGAAATTTTAATGTCATTATTATTGAAATATAGCAATATGTTGGGATCCTTTCTCACAAAAATAAATTAATTAAATACTGTATTTTGTTTTCTCTTTTCTGGAACTTTTTAAAAATATAATTTTGTTAGCATGATTATATACAGAATATTCAATGGCAGAAAATTTCCCAATCAATGTTTATACTGTTTTTCATTTCAAATCATGTTTACTATTGAATATAAACCATACACAGGAAGGAAGTTTGTCCTAGAAGACAGGTATTCTGATATTTAATTCTGTGCCTACTATACTGTTGGTTATGGGGAAGAAATAGAGAAAAGCGATGAATTGTCACTGCAAGTCATACTCTTCTGATAGTGGGAGATTAGTCAGGAAATTACTTTGGAAATACAAATACAACAATATGTGGATACAAAATATGTGCAGAATCCTAACAATCATTTCTGTTCTCCATAACATGTATGGTTCTACAGTATGGAAGCTTCCAGTCATATGTATAAAAGTGTTAATGGCCCAAACAATGGTGCTTACAAGTATCCATGAAAATATTTACAATGCAGATTTTGGGAGTTTGGCAGCACTGGGCTGTATACTAAAGACCTCATGCCGGATGAGTTTGTTTGCTCAGCTGATGCTACCACTTGAGCTACACTTCTATGATTTCTTAATTTTGGAGATGGAGGAGTTCCATGACTTTTTCTGTTGGGCTGGCTTCCAAACAGAACCCTTCAGATCTCAGCCTCCTGAGTAGCTAAGATTACAGGCATGATCTACCTATGCTCTGCTAGAATGCATATGTTTAATAGTAAATTATAAAGCATTAGAAGGAAATGGAAATTATCACTGCTCTTTTATCAATGTTCAATTGTACAAATATTTATTAGTGCTTCACAGTCAAGTTAAAGCAAACCTTTGTTCTCTTGACCAGTGACATTCAATTCGTAAGTGGGACACTTACAGCTCATTTCAAGTCTGATGAAGTCTTTCATGCCAAGGTTTTCTAGAAAAACTCCTGATAAAGCAGTGGTTTTAAAAAAGAAGGAAATATCAGCACTGAACTCCGCATGGAAGGTAGGAAAGTGGAGATAAGAGGCTTCAGTGTAAAACGAGACAGCATTCCAGAAGTGTCCTGCAAGTGAGAAAAATCCTTCAGCATGGTTTGTTGTTTTCAATGGGGTATGGGAAGCACTGGGCAGGTGGGTAATTGTTAAGACATTCTGCAGGGGAAAGGGATAAGAGAATAAAAGCATCTTATGTTGGTGGAATGCAGAGAGAAAGCTCCTTTCAGTTTAGTACTCACTGTCACCATAGCAACGTAAGGGGCCAATTCTCCAAGCAGCTTCTGAATTTGATCTGTTGGTATCAGTGATGACAATCTGAGTGACAGGCAAGTGGTCTTTGAATGAAAGAAAGCCAGTATCACTTGTCCTGTAAAAACATAAATTAAAAAAAGAAGACAACACATGGTTAATCTATAAACTCAATGCAGAGGCTTCTCTTCTTTAAAGTGATTTGGGTTGGCTGCCTCCAGGCTGGTGTGGACAGGAACATCTTTCATCTCAGGAGTGTATATAAGATACTGACATGCCAATTACAAAACCCATGGATGTCTTCCAAACACCATTAAATTTTACATCTTCCCCAACTGTGTTTGCAGACGCATAGATGGTGTACAGAGATTGCCTCTGCTTATCGTGGCTAAGAGAATTCCACCTGCCCAATGCAGTGCTAATGGGACTTTAATCATCACCTCATGTTCTTTTGAAAAATGGACTATCTCAGTAACAAACTTGAAATAGATATCATATGTCCTTCTCAACAATCACACCAAAGGCTGTTTCAGCCACCTGCCAACAGGTTTTAATAAGCTTTGTATGGTTCTTATCACCTTTTACCTCATGCAATTACAAGTCTTTGTAGTGTCTGGTTGCTTTCCTATTTTGGTCTTCTTTTTAAATTTCCTGGTTGTTAATGATTCCGGCTTTATTCTAATTAATTATGCAAATAAGAAATTGACTGGTTACCTTTTGATAAGGAAGTTTAAAAAGAATAGAGCTAAAATTTTATCTTCTGGGTTTTTTTTCATGGTTATGACTACATCTTTGATAAAGGAAAAATCAGAAGAAAGAAACTAGCATTGAATGTGCAAGTATTTTGAGTCTTAAACACCATAGGGGGATATATTTTTTTCCACACAATACTCCTATGCAGTAGGTACCACTATCCACATTTAAAAATAGAGAAATAAGCGTAGAGATAGTAGGTCACTTGACTAAGTTTAAACAGCAAAAGGTGAAAGAAGTTGTATTTTGAATTAAGTTGCATCTTTCTCACATACCAATAGTCTGGGCAAATAATTTCATTTCTGAGATTTTCAATGTGTTTAATTCTTGATGTTGTTGCTGTTGTTTTTGTCTTGTTTCACCATATAACTCAGGCTGGCCTAGAACTCACTATAATAGCCCACTGAAGGCCTGGGGTCACAGGCATGCACAATCATTTCCAGCTAGTGAGTTCAGTTTTTAAATGGAGCCATATCTGCATAGCAGCACATACAGGATTAAATGAGATAATAGTGTCTGGGACCATGTTGCTTAGTCTATATTAAATACTCAGAAATGATGGAGGTGATAGAGGTGACAGAGAGCCCTCTATTTCATTCTTGAAGTACTCTGGGCCCTCAGGCAAAATAACTTACATTTTAGGCATCGATGATTCTATATTGGAGAATTCTTACGACACAACACATGTGGAAAATTAAATTTTAAGGTTTAGTATTGAACTCATGAGATTTGGATAAAAACACTTATTAATTTATCTTGGTTATAAATAAATCAAATATTCACCTACACATTCTCTCCTTCAAGACTATTAGCCAAAAATGTGGGAAAATGCATTATACAATATCTATAATTTGAGAGCCATAATTAGAAGCTATTCAAATGCCCTAGAATAATAATGCCTTGTTTCAGTTTGAGGGCACATCTATGAGTGTTGCATAAACACAGAAGAAACTTCCCATTAAATTCCAATTGCTTTTCAAGAAGAGATTTTAAAGCAGATTTCAAATACTGTAAGTGGAATGAGGGCTAAATCTCAATGCTTTGCTGAAGAAAGTCTTCAAAGCTATAGGATGCTGTTTCTTTCTATTTTTATTTTCAGGGTGAAAATTGTGGATTCTGAATTTATCCACTGTTGTGATGTCTGTCTCTCTTACACACTAAGACATCTTGTCTACATCAATTTGGTGTTCTTGGGTCAAATTGTGGCACCTACAAATAGCACTCTAAGAATAAAATCTCTTCCAAATAATAGAGGAAAAAAATAGCATTTAGTTTGATCTGTTAACACACATTACCAAGAACACATTTTTATCTGAAAACTTAAGAACAAACCCTCAGTTGCCCTCCAAATTTGTTTAAAGCATCAGAAATAGATACAACTCCTATAGAAGCCTGGGAAGTAAAAAAAAAATCTAAGCTTGTATTAGATATGATATTTATGAATGGAAACACTACAAAGTAACCCTTTTCTTTGTACAACTAATATATGCCAATAAATTTTTCATAATAAAAATTTTAATTAAAAAAACAAACAGATAGAAGATGGCATCCATTTTCAATGTCAGGGATGAAGTTGTAAAACAGAGAAAAAGTTAGTGTTTTTGTGTTTTTTCTTTCAGGTAGGGCTGTGATATCCACTTGAAACAGTTAATCATGCAAAATATTAATATAAGTCCAATGGACCAGACTGGGAAACTATTGAGGAACCAAGTGGACTGGAGCGGTGAGAATGACAGCTGTGCTTCCTTGGTTGATGAGGGAATAGAGCCTCAAAGCAGGGCATCCTTGCCGCAGGGACAAACTTGCCAGCAGCTGTTCCCATCCCTGAGAGTTAACCCATCCTCAGTAGTGTTGCACACTACTACACCTTATCCCACTTGGATGGTGCCCAATCTCCTAGTCCCAGGTGAGGACTATTTCCTCATGAACATAGTTCAAGGATTCCTGCTTCATTGACTTTCTCTATTTCTTGCAATCCAGCCCACCAAGAACAGGGCACACACAAGGTGGCCCCTTACATTACAAAGAAAGCAAAGAAGGCTAGAGCCCTCCTAGAAGATAGCTTCAGCCAGGCAGCATCTCACGTAGCTACCTAAAACATAGGCAGCCAGTTAACCAGAGAAGTTAAAGCCCATGGCCTAGTGATCCCCTTTTCCCAGATATCTGGAATACACTAGTTTAACCAAAGTCCCTCGGGTGAGAAAGGCCCTGCAGACGCATTTGATAAAAAAAAATACAGTAAACAGAAAAAAACAAAAAAGCAAGCAAACATCTTTTTCTTTTTCTCACAGGAAAATTTTGTGAGATTTTATAAAAAGATTTAAACATCTTCACAGAAGTTTTTTTTTTTTTTAATTTGTTCAAACAATACTGTGTTCACAAGATTCATGTAACTCAATAAACCCCTTGACAGGTCAATACTTAAGCTATAGGCAGTTGAGCTACCCGTGGAAAATGGCATAATTTTTTACGTGCTGTTAGGGAAACACTGAGAATACAGTTAGGTTTAATTCTATTAATAAAGAACATATATGATTCCAAAAAAACAGTACAATGATGGTTGCGGGACTGGTGTCTCACATCTGTAATTCTAGCTACTCAGGAATCGGAGATCTATGGATCTTCATTTGAAGCCAGCCTTAAGCACAAAAAGTCGGTAGAACTCTTATCCCAAAATAACCACCAAATATCTGCAAGTGGAGATATGGCTCAAGTGGTAGAGCACTAGCCTTAAGCAAAAAAAGCTAAATAAATATGAGAGAGTAGAGTTCAAGCCCAGTACTGGCAGAAAGGAAAGAAAGAATGAAAGAACGAAGGAAAGAAAGAAAGCAAGCAAGTAAGCAAGCAAGCAAGCAAGAAAGAAAGAAAGAAAGAAAGAAGGAAGGAAGGAAAGAAAACCTAACATGTAAGACCCTGGAGTAACCGATTGGGAGAAGATCTTTACTAGCCATACAACGGACAAGGGTCTCATATCTAAAATATACTTGGAACTCAAAAAATTAAACCACCCAACAACAAATCCTCAAAGAAACAACTGCCCAATAAATAAGTGGGCGAAAGACTTAAAGAGAAGCTTCTCTGAAGAAGAAAGAAGGATGGCCAATAGACACATGAAGAAATGTTCAACATCCCTAGCCATAAAAGAAATGCAAATCAAAACAACATTGAGATATCACCTCACTCCAGTTAGAACAGCAAAAATCAAGAACTCCAATAACAATAGATGCTGGAGGGGATGTGGACAGAAAGGAACCCTACTTCATTGTTGGTGGGAATGTAAACTTGTTCAACCACTTTGGAAAGCAGTATGGAGGTTCCTCAAAAGACTTCACATAGATCTCCCCTATGATCCAGCAATCCCACTTTTGGGCATTTACCCAAATGTTTACAAACAAGACCACACTAAAGCTACCAGCACAACTATGTTTATTGCAGCATTATTTACCATAGCTAAGATATGGAACCAACCCAGATGCCCCTCAGTAGATGAATGGATCAAGAAAATGTGGTATATATACACAATGGAATTCTATGCCTCCATCAGAAAGAATGACATTTCCCCATTTGTTAGGAAATGGAAAGGTTTGGAAAAAATTATATTAAGTGAAGTAAGCCAGGCCCAAAGAAGCATAGGTCCCATGGTTTCCCTTATTTGCAATATCTAGTATAGGTATGAGTCAAGCGGAAAAGGTCAGATAATGTGATGCTAGGAAAATGAACCCTTAAATATGTATTTTAATGTTTTCGTTTCTTTCATGCATGTATTTCTAATGCATTTATAAGATTATTTCTTTGTTGCTTTGTATGTCCCTCCCCCACAGTGTAACCCCCGTTTTCACTATATTTGATGTCAGTATAACATGTGGAGTAGATGGGGACAAACAAGTCGTTTAAGGATTCAGGTGGACCTGTTGCAACAATGAGAAGTACAAAATGTCATGTCAAAACCAGCATTACAATGCCGGTGTGGGGGGGGGGAGGGGGGTATAATTGGGTGGGGGGAGGGGGGTAAAATTGGGTGGGGGGAGGGGGGAGGCGGGGAAGGGAAGTGAAGGGTAAACAAAGGAGGAGGCTGCAATGCTTGGTAAGAAATGTATCCATTATCCTGCCCATGTAATTGTAGCCCCTTTGTACAGTATGTTCTCAAATAAAATAAAATACAATTTAAAAAAAAAAAAAAAAAAGACCCTGGAGTAATCTTGATGGCCTTTTTGGTGTGTTTTAGTAAATATAAAATAATGGCAGATATGGCAGTAATTATTGATTAGCAGAGAATCTTTGCCTATAGATTAAGTTTTCTTCACTCTTCCTTTGGAAGACTCTGGAAGACTTTGTAAAACTATCATGGATAGATTATTTTTGTCATAGTAAAAAAAGTATCTCCACTTGACAAGAATGGCATGAGTTGAATTCAGTGTCTCAATCTTCCAACTAGATAGTATCACTGAGGTTACTCTTGGTCAGTTTTCTAAGCTTTTCAAAGAGAATAATAATCATAAGAGGATAATGCTATATATGTGAATGCACATAGTAGATAGGAAGTATTGCACTGATGAACACGTAAGAGGATTTTAGTTAATAATAATTGAAGTTTTATTGTTCCAGTACTGTTTAAATGTAAAGTACTAATGCCAATGAAGGGAATCCATGTAAAGGAATTTTATTGTTAGAAAGACTGACCAGAGTTCCCAACTGAGGTTGTATATAGAGGAACAGACATCTAGCTCTCTAGAAATATGCATGGCCTAATGAAAGATCATGGTGTCAACCAGAAACTTACACAGTCTTTCTAATAATAGCACAGTTTTAGTCAGCATACATTCTCCTCATAGTTTAAATCTTGAGGTTTCATGAAATTTGTGGGACACAACTGAAATGGTAAAGATTTCTTGTAACTAACTTGGAGTAAATTACCATGAAATGCCACATGATGCTGTTAATTTGAATCTACCAATGTTAATTAACTGTTGCTCTGTAAATTATTGTGTTATATTTCATCACGGAATGGCAACACTGCAACATGGTCATCTTTAACCATACTAAACTCATCCAGAGGGATAATGTGTCCTTGCCTTGAGCTGAACAAATAAACATACTGCACCTATTCCAGATAATTTGAGAAAGTTACAGGAGAAACTGGAGACCTCAGATTCATTGGGAACCCTTGTGTGCAGCTGAGTGAGTTCACCTCCAGAGACCCCTTATGACCTTCCTTTGAGCTGAGATCATGATGCTGTCCACTTCCTGTGATAGAGAAAGAGAAATCGCTGCTGGTATGTCTATAAGCAAGCTGCAAGTCAGAAATGTACTGCTGCTTGCCAGTTATTTTATCTTAGCTCTTAGTTTAGTAGTCAAGCATGACTTTTCCTTTCCCTCTTTGTCCTTTCTTAGTATTTAGTTGACAAGAAGTTCAGAAGGAGTTAATGGGTAACTTGTCTGCAAAGAAAAGCAAGTACAAGAGTTGGCTGTAGTCACCCACACTAAAAACCAGCCCTATGTCTACCTTACTGTGCTCAACACCTAGTAATCCACGTCTAAAATATGTGTTTAGATTCAGCATAGAAAGCATAAGGAAGAAGAAAGATAATTGTTTGTAAGGTATTTTTCTATAAACACTTTAGAAATTTTAAATCATAGGGACATTTTATGTAGACATGAAAAAAACCAAAATCATGTCTTCATATATGAATACAACAAATAGTTACTATTAAGTCATATTATTATTAGCAAATTTTGGAAGTCCTCAAGATTTTCTAGGCATAAAATTGACTAAAAAATAGAATCACCTGAGAAGATTTTTACAGATATTATTTCCTGACCATGCTCATGATAGGAAGATAAAAACAATCACTAGTATCTTTCTGAACTTTGATCAGTCTTATCAGGGAACAAGTAAATTAAGTCGGTACTTTTAGATTCTAGAACATACATTTGTGATTTCAAGGTTTCTTAGATACATATTGCCCAAAACATGTCATCTTTATTCCATAGGATAAATAATTTGTCTTTCTATAGCACTTCAAATAACATCCTTATCAAAATATCTGTCCAAATACCATCCTTATTGAAAATATCCTCAAACATTTCTTTCTTCTCCATCTTAATCTTGGGTTTTGTATAAAATGAATTATGATTTTCATTCATAAATTGTCTTAGCTCTATATTTCTTGTTCATCTTTTGAAAATGGGTGAATATTAAATAGGAAAATGAGCTCAATCGTATTTGTAGGTTATCTGAAGAGTTAGATTCCATGAATTCATAGTCTCTTTCTTCATGTTGACTTCAGTATCACCTGGTCCATAGCTAACAATATGCCTTGCCTTTTGGACACCCATCTTTTTCAGCTTTCCTAGGGTTATTTCTCTTTTCCATTATGCTGTCTCTGCCTGTATCTTCACTGTCCCCCTCTCCAGGTCTTTTCACTCACATGCATCCTCAGCTCTACATCTCAATCTAGTCACTTCACTTTATCCCTTCTCCAGAGCCAAAAATTTTAAAGGCAATTATCTAGCCAGGTGCCAGGGTTCATGCCTGTAACCCTAGCTAATCATGAGTACTGAGAGGATGGCTGTTTGAAGCCAACTCAGGCAGATACATCTCTAAGACTTTTATTTTCTATTAACCAGCAAAAACCAGAAGTGGAAGTGTGGCTAACATGGTAGAGCACTAACTGTGAGCCACAAAAAAAAAAGGCAAGCAAGAATGGTGGGTGATGGTGGCTCACATCAATGATCACAGCTATTTAGAAGGCTAATACCTGAGGATTGCAACTTGAAGCCAGCCCTGGCAGAATAGTCCATGAGACTTTTATTTACGATTAACCACCAAAAAGCCAAAACTGGAGTTGTGGCTCAAGCGATAGAGCATTAGCCTTGAATAAAACAAGTTAGAAGCAGTGCCAGGCCTTGAGTTCAAGCCCCAGGACCAAAAGAAGGGAAGCTAGTCTGAGGTTTGATTTTGCATTATTTGCAAAATGAGAGGTGAGCATGTAAACTCAGGTTTGAACACTAACGCATTCTCTTAAGCACCCACCATGCTCTGCTGTGATCAGCAACTGAAAACAGCTCCCTCATGGGTAGAAACTGCTGTACCCCAAAGCAAATATCTATGCACAGTACTGGCAGACTCGGAGTCCTTGAGCTGTCCTCTGTGCGTCTTGGGCTGGCCATCCCCATTCTTTCCACACAGCCTTTCTCCACACTAGATACAATTCAATTGATTAGGTTTCAGTTTACTAATATGCAATCATGTTCCAGGCCTGCAGTCTCTGAGATTACACCTGGGTCACCTTGACAGGAGTTCTCAGAGTCCACAAACTCTTCACTTACACATTCCAAAGCAATCTCTTGGTTTATTTCTCCTAGACCAATCCATCCACTGCAATGTGATAATTACCTGTAACCTTTCTTGTATCTTTTGTATCTTTTTTTTTTGAGGGGGTGAGAATCTGGATTGGGGCTTGTAATCAAGGATTTGTACTGCCAAAGCAAGTGCTCCACCATTTGAATGTACCTTCCCCACTTTTACTTCGGTTCTGAAATATTTCTCTTACAATTTCCCAGGCTTGGGACCCTGATGTTCCTATCTTTGTCTCCCAAGCAGCTGGGACAAAAGGTGTGCACTACAAAGTCTGATTTAATTGTAAAGTTTCCTAGAGAAGCACTGTTTGAGGAAGAGAGGCCCTCAGTGTTATTCCCTGACAGCCATCAGACTATGATAGCTCAAGTGATCTGATTGTGCTGGAAAAATATTATATGTTATATGCTATTCTTTTTGTTGCATATGTATATACATTTTTCTCAGACTTTAGTTTAATGACAAAAATAATTTTGCTAGGTATAATGTAAAAGTAGAGAAAATCATTATAAAAATCATTATAAAAAAGATGACATAGATTTTTAAGAACTAATTACATGCCACATCTTTCATGCATCCAGATTATTGCTAACACAACCAGTTCTTCCCAGAGACAGGTATCCTCCCTGTCTTTCTTTTTAATAAAATAGAATCTGAAGCTCTGAGAAGCTAAATGACTTAGGTTCTATAGTTAATAACTGACAAATCTGGTATTTAGTGGTCCCTTTACATAATAAACGTTTACTTAGAGGTCTATTAGTTTTTATATTCAGAAATGTCCATGCTACCAGCAACAACAACAGCAACTTGAAAATGTGTTTTGCATCAACTATGTGTTTGTTCTAGGTATGTTACATCATATAATATTATAAATAAATAAAATATTATAATATTTTATAATATACCTTCAAGAAAAATGTGCAAAGACAGAGAATCATTTCTTCTTGTGCATGGTGACACTTTAGAAAGATAAAGAGGCTTTGGGGTGTCAGCCAAGTGTATTGATATTTAAATAGATAACGCCTGGGAACTTTGAATATATTATATTTTATTTTGTAATAAAATCTCCTAAAATTTAAAAATTAATCAAGAAACAAATACTAAAAATGTGATAAAAAAAAACCAAGAGGTTTTAATGTACTATGTGATTTTTTTGTTTCCTTTGTGTGTTCTTCCCCCTATGGTATATCTTCTGTTGTCACTGCACTTGATTTTCATATCTTGAATCTTGTATATACATTTGTCTAATTTGGGGAGGGGAAGGAGAATAACAAAACACTGAAAGACGGACACAGGATGATCCATTCCAACAATGATATCCACAAGAAACTATATTGGAAATTAAATTTACAACTTCGGGGGGGGGGGGACTGAGAGGGGTGAGGAAGGGAAGGAATAGTGGGAGAACAACAAAGGTGGGGTTAACAATGCTCAACAAGAAATGTACTCATTACCTTATTTATGTAGCTGTAATCCCTTGGTACAGCATCTTTACAATAAAATAAAATTTTTTAAAATGTGATAACTGAGAACTGAAAACTTCCATCAAACTTGTAGAGGAGAGTTTTTTAAAGCAAATCTAAGATGAGGAAATTTATCTAACTGATTTGGATCTTAGTGAGAGCGCCTATTAGTGAGCAATGTCACAGATAAATATGGGATAAGTAGGTGAATTCAAATAGAGGCCAGAGTGTCATTGGGTTTTTAAGTACAATTATAATGCTTTCATATTCAGAAGCAATTAAAAGTGTCAGATAAAATAGTTTATACAAACGAAAGTTTTAATATTGATGTAGGATTAAGATTCTGGTTCTAATAAAATTGTGAAACTGTTCAAATGTAAGACTTCACAATTTTATATATTTGTACAGCTTGACAAATAACAGATGAGATAGAAATTTTAGTCTACATCTTTGTCTCTTGACAGCTTAAGGAGAAGGACTTCATAGCTAGCTTCCATTTTCCATATCATATAGATCAAAAGTATTCATACTGATTATTTTATCCCCAAAGATGGTGAGATTGTACATTATTCAATAACATTTTTCAAAGTCTCCTCAATACAATCCTTGGAAAAATATCAAACATTTTATTCTTTCCAGAATTTCCAATAAAATATGATATGACATTTTGACTTCAATTTTTAATCTTTGCTTATAAAATTTTCCCTATTTTTGTAGTTTTTCTTCTCTGGAATGTGCAATGCCTTTTTATTCCCTTTGCTCATATAGCCTACAAAATATCCTGTCTTTAAAAACTGTAAAGCCTACTCAGGAGAATATTAGTGTAAGCAAGCCAGTGACAAGTTAACCTCAGAGTGTGTATGCTCAGTAGGACAGTTCAATCAATAAAACAGAAGGCAGAGAGAA
>NW_027205330.1:0-15928 GCF_024711535.1 Dipodomys merriami
GGAGTCCCCTTGAGCCAGCCATTCAGCTCACAGCAAACTCATTCACACCTCCATGGTGAATTGAGTGCCACAGAGCTGGTCAGCTGCTGGACAGAGATCGTTGAGAAGACAGGCATCCCAGAGGCTCTGGAATGTAGCAAGTACATAGTGGCTCACACCCTCAGAGCCAAAACAGTTAAGTGTTGTGGCACTAGGAGTGGGTAAGAGGGAGGAGGGAGAACTGTGGGAGAGCTACACAGGCTTCCTCCCCACTCCCCCACAGAGGATTCTTACCTGAATCAGATGGGATTTTCTGTAGTATTGTCATAGACAGTTCCTCATTTATTTAACCAACAAACCATTACAGTGTGCACGAGGCTCTGGGGGGTCATAGACAACGAAAAGTTCCAGGACTGGTTCCACAGCCCATGAAGAAACCTTGGATTGATCTGGATGCCAGTGCTTCAAGCCTGTCATCCTAGTTACTGAGGAGGCTGAGATCAGAGGATTGAGGCTTTTGGCCCGGGCAGGAAAGCCTGTAAGACTCTTGTCTTCAATTAACTACCAAAAACAAAACACCAGAAATGGATGTGTGGCTCAAGCCATAGACTGCTAGCCTTGAGTAAAAAGGCTTAGGGACAGCACCTAGGCTCTGAGTACAAGGCCCAGAACTGACACAAAGAAAGTAAAGAGAGAAAGGAGGGAAGGACAGAGGGAGAAAAAAAGGAAAGGAAGAAAGAAGGGAGAACATGCAAGCCATGGTTTGGAGTCTCTGGATCAAGGGAGCCAATTATTCACAATCTATGTGGGGACAGTTTCAGAGCCTAAAGCCAGTATGGAGGACCAAGCCACGGACCCCTCAGAAACTTCATGTCATCCACGACCTGTGTGGTCACTGACAATATAGGGAACTAGCCTCGGGTAGAACCTAGGGCTCAGAGGGGGTCAACAGGTATCAATTATGCCCAGCCTCTTTGAGTTTATTTTCTGGTCAGATAAAAAGAAAGTTTCCAAGGGCTAGGGAGGAATTGGAGTGAGAGAGTTTCAAGGGGGGGATCAAGGTATAAGTAGGAATTTGAAGAGGAAGAATGATCCTGGGTCACGTGTGTCAGGCCTTTGGAGCCATGACCTCGCCTGACAACATAGACTGCCAGCCTTTGATCCAGCCACACTGCTATTAACAGTCCTGGCACCTTGGGTTCATCATTGACAACCTGGCTGCCATTCACTGCAGGATGCCTGTGCAGTACACCCTTAGGGACTAGGAATTTCCAGGGCTCAATCTGACGATACCACTCCTGGTGTTCATTCCTTCACCAAAGACTGAGGTAAGCATGCCGCTGACACAGGACAGCCTGGGAATAAGGGCAGGAAGTGCGTCTCTTGGCTGGCTCACTCTTTAGTATAGATGGCAGATCTGGGATTCAGAGAGGGCAGGCTGAAGGTGGGGCAGAGCTGGGTAGAGGCTGGTGGAAAAATCAGTGGCACTGTGGTCTGAGCAGGGTTGTTTCTTTGATAATACTCACAACATAGGAAAATTTCTGGGATAGAGCAGCCCTTTTCAACTCCCAAAGAGGGAACTAGATCCCCCCAGTCTCCCTCCCTTGACCAGGAATTCCTTTGGTTCCCATATCATGTGGTGGATAACTAGATCTTACCTCACTGCCTAGTTTTCAGGCAGGACAGCGAGAGATCCTGAGTGATAAGGTCAGGGGATCTTCAGTATGAGATTGTACTTGAATGTCCCAACTTGGTGCATGGTCAGTGCCATCTAAGACTGCCATGGTTTAGGACATAGAATCTAGAGAATCAGAGCTGGATGGGGTCTGTTCTGGGAGTCCTGAGTATTATGTGTTAGCTTTGAGCTCCCGTGTGCCCACTTGCTTCCCTTTCTTGGGTGGGTCTATGCTAGAAAAAGCTTGAAACTAGGGCATGGATCTTATCTTCTTTGCTCCAAGATAGCACTCTACCATTTGAATCACAGCTCCACTTCCAGCTTTTTGGGGTGTTTAATTGGAGATAAAGAGTTCTCACGGGCCTTGCTGCTAAGTGGAATCCAACTGCAGTCCTCAGATTTCAGTCTCCTGGGGGGAGAGGATGACAGAAAGGAAGTTTGTTTGGCTGGGTGCCAGTAGCTCATGGCTGTTATCCTAGGTACTCAGGACGTGAAATCTGAGGATCACAGGTCAAAGCTAGCCTGATCAGGAAAGACTCTGAGACTCTTACCTAAAAGGAATTGCCAGAAAACCAGAAGTTGTGCTGTGGCTCAAGCAATTGAGTGCTTGCCTTAAGCTGAAATGCTCAGGGACAACACCCAGTCCCAGAGTTCAAGCTCCACAACATAAAAAAGAAAGAAAGTAAGACATCTTTGCCTGCAAATGATGGTGGAGGTGTGGGGGTGTGGGGAGGGTGCTGTGTTTGGGAGACCAAGTGCTGGCCTCACTGTAAAGATATTTGTAAGAACTCCCCAAGTTTGCCCCAGTTGGAAGCCACAGCTTCAAGAGGACATGTCCTGTGACAGGCAGGGAGTGGGCGAAGGGGTGCAGGTGTGATTGTTTTGTCTTTATTTTCTCCATTGAAGGATAGATTTGGATGCTGAGTATCAAAATCTGAAGTGAAGGGTTGCAAAAAGTTTTTGGACTGATGAGATGGGTTTCCTCTGTGTATATGAAGGTGGCTGAAACCAGAAGCCACCCGTGGCTCACAACTCTCATCCTAGCTACACAGAAGGCTGAGATATGAGGATCGTCGTTACAAGTCAGCTTGGGCAGAATAGTCTGTGAGATTTGATGATAGACCACTAGAGAACAGGAAGTGTTGCTTTGGCTCAAGTGGGAGTGTGCTCACCTTCAGCTGAATTGCTGAGGGACAACACCTTGGCCCAGATTTCAAACACCTTGAACAACAACAAAAAACAGGTGACTAAGTTTTACACATAGCAGTGTGCATGATAGGAAATACCGTACTGGTCTATGAGACATTCCAGATATATGTGAGGCTCAATGTTTTGTCTACAGTGGGTCTGATGTTGGTAATGCCACCTTCTAGTGGGTGGAATCTGATCCTAATTGAGGGAGTTCATGTTTCTGTTCTCAGGGTCTGCGGAATCCTTGGGCTATCCTGTGTGTGTGTGTGTGTGTGTGTGTGTGTGTGTGTGTGTGTGTGTGTATCTGTCTGTCTGTCTGTCTGTCTGTCTGTCTGTCTGTCTGATTGTCTGTGTCTGTGATTGTGTGTGTTTGGAGGTAGAACTCAAGGCCTAGGTGCTGTCCCTGAGATATCTTGCTCAAAGCTAGAGCTCTGACACTTGAGTCACAGCTCCACTTGTGGCTATTTGGTGGTTCAGTGTAGATAGGAGCTTCACAAACTTTCCTGAGTGTCTGGATTTGTACAGTGATCCTCAGATCTCAGCCTCCTGAATAACTAGGATGACAGACAGGAGCCACCCGTGATGGCTCTGTGTTTGTGTGTGTGTGTGTGTGTGTGTGTGTGTGTGTGTGTGTGTGTGTGTGTAGAAGTTGGTTGTTACAAGGAGTGCTGGACCCTTTGGTAACTTCTAACCGCTGTCTTTGGGGGAGGGGTGCATGGACTTTGTGGCTGAGGTCTGGGGGCTTGGAAGGGTGAGACGTTTGAAGGGGACTCAGCACCTTTAATTATAAGAACAAGGGATCTTTGTGATCTGGAACTGTCTACTCTCTTGGGCCTGGTTGGTGGCAGAGGGAGCACGGGAGGGCCTGGGGGTGGGGCCCTTAGGGGTTGTCTCCCCAGGGGGACAGAGAGCGTGGTTAGCACTTATTAAGGCTGTGAGCCCTGTTAGTATGGACCTTATTGGCATGGGTCAAACTCTGGGGCATCTCATCATGACGTCTGATGGACAAGGCCAACCTTACTTTAAATCTTGACCTGTGATCTTCAGATCTCAGCATCCTGAGTAGGTAGCAGTATAGGCATGAGCCTCTGGCACCAGGCCTCAGATTCTTTGTGGTATATTAGGGTTTGAACTCAAGAGCTTAGGCTTTCCAATCAGGTCTTGTTCCATGGGAGCCAAGCCTTTCTGTCTAGGGCATTTCTGAGATAGAGACTCCATATATGTTCAGGCTTGTCTGGATCATGGTACTCCTATGATAGGCAGGTGTCACCATGCCTTGTCCTCTGTAGTTGGGATGGTAGATATGTAGCGCCATGCTCAGTCATCAGTTTAGATTACTGTCCCAAACTCTTAGTACACAGCAGCCGATTTTTGACCACAGTTAAAGCTCTAGGTTCAGCCTGGAACCATTGGTCCTCAGTCTCCTCACAGGACAGTTGTGAGGAAACAAGGGATCAATACAAGGGGAAATCTGGGGCAGGGCCAGGCATAGAGGCAACGGTCATCAGATAAGTTTCTTGGCAATTCTGTGAGCATATAACAAGAAGATACCTGGAAAGGACTCAGAAGGTGCCTGTTATTTATCATGCTACAGGTATGGGATTATGAAACAGAACATGGCTCTCTTTCATCCTTACCCTATCCTCATGAGGATGGGGATCCTTTATTGTTCAGCTTTGTAGCTGGGGCAAATTAGGCACGGAAAAGCTGGGTGACCTACTCATGACCCCCAGGAGACAGGGAGGTTGGCCTGACTTCTCTGCCATGCTCCCTAGGACAATGAGTGCTATTCAGTCCATTTCTTGTGGTGGGAAGTCCACTTATTGTCAGTCGTGGGGTTGAACTCTGGGCCTGGGCACTGTCCACAAGCTGCTCAGATCAAGTTTAGGGCTCTACCACTTGAGCTATAACACCACTTCTGGTTTTCTGGTGGTTCTTTGGAGATAAGCGTCTTACAGACATTCCTGCCTCAGCTGGCTATGAACCATGATCCTCATATCTCAATGTGTAGTTACCATTGGAGGCCTGTGCCACCAGCATCCTGCTTAAGTGTAATTCTCTCCCTCTCTCTCTCTCTCTTTCTTTCTCTGTCTCTGACTCTGTCTCTCTCTCTCTCAGTAACTTGTTGAATTTGTCCTGGAGGAGTTGGCTCAGCGTCCCCATGTGGCTGGGACCCAAGGTGACCTTCTCATTCTGGAGGTAGGCTGTGTCAGGATCATTCCCACTTGGATTGTGGAACTAGCTCCCTTAGGTAAGCCCCTCTATGCCCTGGATAGACCGTGATGGTTATTCATTGTCAGTCTGTCTCGTGAGTCTTTCCCCACTACCCTCTGCTAAGACAGTTAAAGGAAAGTGGATGAGGAGGCATCGCATTGTCCAAATGCACAGCACTATCCTGAGCCTCTGATCCTCACTGCCACCTATCTGGCCAGACCCTGATTATAACAAACTGAATTCACTCTATGTCTACTTCACGTTGCTGCAGTGTGTCATTTCGGGTAGTAGAGTCAGTGTGCCGAGGAAAGACCCCAGGTCCGACACCTCCTGGGGGACATTTGTTCTTTGACAGCGTGAAGTCATTGCTGTAGATAAGGAGGAAGCCAGCATCAGACTGAGCCAGAACAATGCTCAAAGGGAGGTAGGCAGTTGAAGAATCAAACCCACACAGGTCTGCTTCCAACTCACAAAAAGGAGGATGGAGTGTAGGTAGCCCAACACTGGATCTAGGAGACTATGACTGGATGGTGGCAGTCAGGTACTGTGGAGCACATGGGCAGCAAAGATGGCGCTGAGAGGGGATTGAGTGGGCAGAGCCCAATTGACCTGCCGATCAGTGCCTAACCAGCCCATGAATGCTCAGGTGAATGATAGGGTGTGACCTTGACAGTGATTGGTTCCTCTTCCTCCCTTACCATGCCACAGGCCCTTTTTGTCTTTAAAAGGGGCTGCTCTCTGTTAATAAACGAGTTTTTACCTGCTGGATTTGGCTCCCCACTGTGTCTGATTGTCTCCCGGGCTGAGGGAAGCTGGGAAATGGGTGAGCGCCGCACTCACCTTTCCTTTCCTCGGACCCCGTCCGTCTTTTGTGGGACGGACGAAGACCCAACATCTGGTGCCCAACGTGGGGCACGAAAGGAAAAGATACCGGCTGAGGCTAAGTGGTCTCTCGGGGTAAGTGAAACCCTAAATATGGGTAATGCTATATCACAGAAGAAGGAGGAGGAAGCAACATTAGGCCTAGAAGGAGTACAGGAGGACTTGGGAAATGAGAAGGAAAAGGAAAGGGTCAAATCCGATTGAGAACGCACTGAAACGTGCACAGTAGAAGTCAAAACGAGGGTAAAAATTACCACCTCTGACCCAGCTGATAATGACGATCCTAGGCCCCCTCCCTATTCCCCCATTTGGAGAGGAGGTACGGTGCCCTACGAGACCTGCGAGAGGGACTTGGAAGACCCAGACCCCTACCAACCTTCATTGGAGGGGCCGAGGGCCGGGAAAGTAACCTACTCGGAGACCTCCTCTGGAAAGGAAGGGCCACTCAAGAGCCCAGACTCTCGGCCACAGGATTCACTTCCCCAAGCATATCTGGTCAACCTGGCACCAGGAGCTAACAGGCCCTTGGAATGGTATCCATGGGAAGCTAAGGATCTTAAAGAGCTCCGCAAGGTGGTGGCGGAGGATGGCCCAAATTCTCCCTGGGCCCAGACCCTATTACAAAACATTGCATATCACCCGTGTGTCCCTAAGGACTGGATGGATGTGGCCAAAGCCGTTCTTACTAGTGCTCAGTTTATTAAATGGTGTGCTTTTTTAAGGAAGAATGCAGAGTGCGAGCAGAGAGTAACCGGCAGGCTCAACCCGCGATACCTATTACTTATGCCATGCTAGCAGTGACGGGGGAAGGGTACTCCACCGGTGTCCAACAGGCCCGCAATACCTGGCCTGTAGCTTGACCAGGTGAGGCAGGCAGGACTTCCGCATAGTACAAGCTAGATGATGGACCTACTGAGTCCCCCATAGTAGGAGTGAGACAAAAACCGGGTGAATCTCTACCTGATTTCATAGATGGAGTCCAACAGACTGTTCATGCAAGCTACTGGCAGGGAACCTCTGAGATCAGTTTGTAAAGCTCCTGGTCTGGGAAGGGATGAATGCAAACCACGGCATGGCCTGCGCAGGATTGAGAGAGAGTTCCCTGAGCAGATGGGTGGTGGCCCCACAGGATGTGGGAACGCAACAGCACCAGTCCCAATCACTAACTTTAGCTTTACAGGCTCAGACTTCTGCAATGACTGAGGCTATTACTCAGGTGCTGGCAGCCCAGGGCCAAGGAATTCTGAGACTATCGAGGAGAGGGACTTGTTTTAAATGCGGGCAAAGGGCACTTTAAGAGGGACTGTTTACAACATTCCCCTGCCAACCAGCCTGAGGGCAAACTGCCCCTACACCCTGCCCCAGGGACATGGAGGGATACAAGTTTGATTTAGATGGGAAGTCTTTAAACTTAGGGAGGGGTATTCTCTAGCCCCATTAATTCAAGGAGGAACTCCCTCTGCTGTGAAGCCCAGGCAGCCTCATGGCAGGGCAGCCCAGTTCCATTGGACCATCCCCCTGGTGGACCGACTCTGCCCTAAAATGAGTATTCTCATAGCACAAAGAGGTTTCACTGCTTAATTGACAGTGGGGCAGACCGAACCATACTCAGGGGAGGAGGAAGTGCCCTTGGATTGGAAGCTTGCACCTGGGCCCCCGATATTGGGGGTAGGGGGCAATTCCCAGTCCATGACATGGACTAGCCCAGATAGAGAACAGGGAAAGATACACCCTTTAGTGGCAAAGAACCTCACTGCCATTTTACTAGGGCAAGCTATACTAGACAAATGGATGCCGTGGTCACTACAGACCATCAAGCATCCTATGATGATATCTGGATGGGGAGGAACACAAAGGCATAAACAGGATGTAGAGGGAGTTAAGGAAAGGGATTTTTTTAACTTTCATAATTACAGAGAAGAACATAGGGGACCCTTTCGGGTGCACCCCCAATCCTAAAGGCCACTGCCCCCCAAGTACCTCCATTAGGTGGAAGCCGGGAAGCCCAATCTGGGTGGAGCAGTGGCCATTGACCCAAACCTAAACTTGAAGCCCTCCACCTTCTGGTGGAGGAACAGATAAAGCCTTGGGCATATCCGCCCTTCTGTAAGTCCTTGGAACATACCCGTATTTGTTATTCAAAAGCCTCCGGGGCTTGCATATGCTCCAAGACCTACATAAGGTAAATGAAAGGATGGAGCTAGTAGGAACGCCCTAAGAAGCATACCCTGGACTCCTGCTATACCTTCAGAATATACTTTGGTTTTGATTGATATTAAAGATTGTTTTTCTTTTTCTATTCCTCTGCATCCAGATGACTGAGAGAAGTTTGCTTTCTCTATAACGTCTCTTAATTTTTCCCAGCCTGATGGGAGGTTTGAATGGATGGTGCTGCCAAAGGGTATGGCCAATAGCCTGGCCTTCTGCCAACCATACTTGGCCACACTTTTAGAGCCTGTGCTGGGTTCAGATACGTCCCTTGTCTATGCATACATGGATGATATGATTCTGGGGCACCGAGACCCAAGCTGCCTGGAGGGCCTTCTGACCCAGGTTCTCCCCATATTAAAAAAGGGGGGATTTACCATAGCCCTTAATAAAATTCAAAGGGTAGCTCCTTTTAAGGTCCTCGGGACCCACCTTACCTTGACTCAGGCCAGCTCCCTTAAGCCTTTGCCGAATATTCCAGCCTCTCTAACCTTAACCCAACTTCAGAGTCTTTTAGGGGAAATGAATTGGCTGTTGTCATGGGTTTCTGTTCTACAATTACAATATAAGGAAATGCTGGCCTTTTATTTATATTCTGATAGCCTATAAAACAAAAAAAGGGGGAGTTAGCCACCATATACAGTTACAGATAGCTTTGTTTTTAAATTTTTCAAAAGGGGCAACTAAATCCAGATTTCAGAAGCACTGGGGACAACTAAACCCTAAGCCCCAAGTGAAAGTCAGGTGGAGACACAACAATGGAGAGGACCTGACCCCCTAGTTACTATGAGCAGTGGATTTGGATGTGTTTTTCCATAGGGAAGTACACCCATTTGGATCCCTGCCAGGAACCTTAAGTTTTTACCCATTTCCTCTATACAGGAGGATGCCCAAGAATAAGCTAACCAACAAGGAAGAAAACGGCCATGGCCTAGGTTTTCGTTTTAAAGACAAAAGCCAGAAAAGACAATTACTAACCATCCCCAAGGGCAACTAGCCCTTGAGAAGCTCTTGTGTTCTCTAACAATTGCAGATGGCGATACTCCAGCTGTATGGCTGTCCTGACTCTCCCAACCCTGTGAATGGCTCTTCAGATTCTGCATCAACCTCAACGGGTGACCTGAGCAGTGATCAACGCTGGCAATGCAAAATCGTCAGGAGCACCACAAGAGAAGCTGTCCCTTCGACCTAGTGGCCTGACCTTCATTTTGTTCACCACGCTATGGACTGTTTAATATTTTTGTAGGAGTTAATTATTTTAATGTTACCTGCTTTTATTGTTCTTTTACTAATTGCTTGTATAGCAGCATTATCCATAATTATTGTTAAACAACCACCTTTTGTTATGCTTCCAGTTTAGATCTTGTTCAACCCCACAGGCAAATAGCTGGATTAGAACAATCCCCACCTCCAGACTCTGAAGTGGCAAAGACTGCTATCCCATCCTTCACTAAGGTTAAAGGACTAGTAGTGACATTTCCTGGCCTGGTAATGCTTTTGCTGATGGTTTTTTCTATGCCTTCCTTGCATTATACGTGCACTGCAAAACTCTTATGAGCTTAGCCAGCCAGTTATCAAGCTCCAAATGAATGAATTCCCCCCCCCCCAGAGGAATCGCAGCCAGAGACGAGTAAGAGGGGGTGTCAGTGTGACCAACCTAAGACAGAGCCTTCAGCTTTGCTCTGAAGAAGTTCCCGATGACAGGTAAAGCATACAAGGCAATCCACCCAACCTAAGACAGGCGGGTTCGCTTCTTTAAACAAAGATGGGGGGGGAGAGATGATCTTGGGAGCCATTGGGAGCTGACAGTAAAGCTCAAAGGTCATCTTGACCCCTGTGCTAGCTTAAGGCATGTACAAGGAATTGGCTTATTTAAAAGACACCAGGTGCCCAGGAATTAATTGAACTGCTTCAGACATTTCTAACTGTGGTGGGACTGATGTTTATTACTGTGTTAGGTGGGTCTGCCATTAAAACAAACAAAAAAAAGGGTGAATCTGTGGAGTACATGGGCAGCAAAGATGGCGCTGAGAGGGGATTGAGTGGGCAGAGCCTAATTTACTGTAGAGCACATGGGCAGCCAAGATGGCACTGGGAGAGAGTAGAGTGGGCAGAGCCCAATTGACCTGCCGATCAGTGCCTAACCAGCCCTTGAAGGCTCAGGTGAATGATAGGGTGTGACCTTGACAGTGATTGGTTCCTCTTCCTCACATACCATGCCACCCGCCCTTTTTGTCTTTAAAAGGGGCTGCTCTCTGTTAATAAACCAGTTTTTTACCTGCTGGATTTGGCTCCCTGCTGTATCTGATTGTCTCCCGGGCTGAGGGAGGCTGGGGAACGGGTGAGCGCCGCACTTACCTTTCCTTTCCTCAGACCCTGTCTGTCTTTTGTGCAGATGAAGAGCCAACAAGGTGCCAGTGGCTGTAGCCTGTCATCCGGCCTATTTGGGAGGCTGAGTCCTGCTGGTCGGGACTCAGAGCCAGCCCAGGCAGGAAGATCTGTGAGATTCTTATCTCCCATAAACGACCTCCTTCACCCCACCCTGAAAAAAGCCAGTTTTGTTGCTGTGGATCCAGTTATAGAGCCTCAGCCTTGAGTAAAAGAAGCTCAGGGATGAAACCTATTCCCTGAATCCAACACCTGGGACTCACAAAAAAAAAAAAAAAAACAAGTGAATAGTGGACACTTGTTATCTTACTACCAAAAAGGATGGATACATTCTTTTCTCTGGTACTTGTAGCCAAAGGTAAGGGGCTTCCCTTGATGTTCCTCTAAATCTTTCCTTCTCTCTATTATCTCTCCTGGCTTCAGTTGCAGGATAGAATTCAGATCATCCCACTTCATGTGACCTTAAGTACCCTCCCCTACCTGCCTTTCTTGGGGTAGGGATCCTGGATGTACTCACCTCTGGGTGAAAGAAGCACCAGAGAGATGGGGGTAGGTATCCCTGAAACTCATACACACACACACACACACACACACACACACACACACACACACACACACACACACACACACCCAGATCCTCAGTTCAAACCCACACAAGAAATGGCCCCATTTTTTGTCCCTAGACTGCCTGGGCCTCAAGTGCCCTCTCACAGAGTGTGATACCGCACTGGTCCCTGGGTAGTGTATCAGAGCCTTCAGAAATTGGGTGGTGAAAGCCAGGCCTTTGCCCTTCTGTGCTCTCAACCACACCAGCTTGAGGCAGAGCATGACAAGGCCAAAAGCCTGCAGAGTGGAGAAGATCCCCCTGTGCCAAGGTGATTAGAGTTGGCTTCTTAGAGGCAGCACTTGAAAGGAGGTCTTTCTTAAGAAGGAAGATGGGACAGGAAGCACAGAGAGAAAAGATGCCATAGATAAAGGACAACATAGCAGAGCGTGTTCTTTTCCAGCCAAGGCTGCTGGTTAGATACTCGGTAAAGATGTGCAAGACTTTCCTGACTCAGGCCTAAGGGGTCACAGAAGAACAGCTATCCAATATTGGGATTTTGTCTTAGCAGTAGTGGGCTCACCTAGCACACAGGAAACCCTGGGTTCGATTCCTAGGTCCCACATACACAGAAAAAGCCTGACGTGGTACTGTGGCTCAGGTGGAAGAGTGCTCACATCAAGCAAAAGAAGCTCAGGGACAGCACCTGGACCCTGAGTTTAAGCCCCAGCTCTGTCAAGGTAAAACTTCACTCCAAGGGACCTGGGTGACAGGTGGATGGTGTGCCCTGTAGCACTTAGTAGATCCATTCATGCTTAGTGTCTCCTTCTTTGACAGAGGGGATCTGGACACTCTTTCTGCCCTGGGCACCCCTGGACCCGATTATCAGCAACCTTCCAACGTCTTCCACTGGGACATGGAGCAGCTGGCCCCAGAAATTCTCAGGTACCGGTTGGGTGTGACGGGGGGCGGGGGGGATACAGGGCAGGCCTAAGAAGTCCTAGTAGGTCTGATCTGCGCCAGACATCCAGGCCATCCAGAGGAAGTAAATGGGAGCTTAGAAAGGGTTAGTGATGTGAAGGGGCCCCTTTTATGCCCATGGCCCTTTCCAGATTCTGAGCCTCCCTTTGTTGTCCCTAAGGGAGGTAGAGGAGGGTCTAGGTGGTAGTGTCTAGAGGAAGACTAGATGGAAATTGTAATGAATGAGACATTATAGGCCATGCGCTGATGGCTCACGCCTTTCATCCTGGCTACTCGGGAGGCTGAGATCCACAGGGTCTTGTTTCCCAGCACAAGGAGGAAATTCCGATGAGATTCTCATCTCCAATCTCCAACTTGAAGTGGTGCCATGACTCAAGTGGTGGATCACTGGCTTTGAGCAAATTCATCATCAAGGACAGTACCCAAGCCCTGAGTTCAAGCCCCTCATCCAAAAAAACAAGAATGAAAGACACCCCTTGCTTTCCAGAGATGGTGAATTAGTGGGGTTGCTGTTTTTGGGACACCAGGATCTGGCCTCAGTGTACAGCCATTTCTAAGAACTCCCCACATTTGCCCAAGTGTAAAGTTACAGCAGGCTGGGCGTTGTCTTACCAAGAACTCCAGGGGTTGTGACCTATCTTAGGCAGGGAGTGGGAGAATGGGAGTAGGGTTGGAGGGTAGTGTCGATTATATTCTCTCCAACCAAGGAAGAATGGCTTTGGATACTAGTTTCAAAGTCTGAAAGTGAAGGGTTGCATGTGCTTTATGGCCTGACAATTTGGATTTCCCCTGGTTGTAAGAAGGTGGCTGAAACTGGGCACTGCCAGTGTCTCACAACTGTCATCCTAGCTACTCAGGAGACTGAGATCTGAGGATCACAGTTCAAAGCCAGCTTGAGTAGGAAAGTCTGTGAGACGTTAACTCAAGGGAAGCACCAGAAAACTGGAATTGGTGCTGTGGCTCTAGTGGTAGAGTGCACACCTTCAACTGAAGAGCTGAGGGATAGCACGCAGGCACACAGTTCAAACTCCATGACTGACAACCAAAATGCTGTGGCTGAGTTTTCTTCATAGTGGGGTGTACAGTAGGAAATGCAATGCTGTTTTATGAGCCATTCCAGATGTGTGAGAGGCTCTGAGTTTTGTCAACATTTGGTCTGAGATTGGTAGTGCCATCTTCTTGGAGTTTGGGATGTTCAGTTGCTCAGGGACTGCTGAGTCCTTGGGCTACCCGTGTGTGTGTGTGTGTGTGTGTGTGTGTGTGTGTGTGTGTGTGTGTGTGTGTGTGTGTGTTTCTATGTGTGTGTATTTTTCCCTGCTCATTCTCTACCCACTTCCTGGGTGCTTGTCTGCCTCTTCCTGACCTTGGATGGAGCCCTTCCTCAATAGCAACCTTGTCTTTAGTCCGCTATCATGGTCTACAATGAGTCCAAAATTGCCAGAGACCTGCATATTCCAAATTTTCCTTGGGACACAAGTCTGGCTGTCCATATCTTTGTCCTCATCCAGGGGATTCTGGGTCCTCAGCGCCGGCTGGCTTATGTTCTCTCCTGCCTCTGGGGGCCAGGGTGACTCATGCTGTGCCTGTTCTTTTTCTCAGCTGGGACCCTGGATGCATTTCCCACTCCCAACAGGCTGGCAGTGGTGTGGGGGAAGGGTGGTTGCCAGTGGCTCTGGCCAACTCGACCTTGATAGCTGACTGAAGGCTCCCCAAACAAGGATAATCTGGGGCTACATGAGAGGTGAGGCCAAGGTGGCTTGGAGGTATTGTTCGATGTCTAGGAAATGTCAACATACCTTATTGTAGGCAAATCTGTCTTCTGACAACAGCTGGGCCTCTCAGGTCCTTCTAGACAATTCTGGATTCCAAGAATACAGAGGCATATACTTTAAATTCCAGGCCCAGGGAACTGGGGGATGAGAGACTGGTATAACCAGTACCTCAATGTTCTGGGGCATTAGTTTTGCCCTGGATGAGCTGAGCTACAATTGGGGGGCAGTCCTGAGTCATAGTCACAGTAAACACTCAAGCCAGATCAAGTGGTTTCTCCCTAAGTCCTTCTTGGGCTGAGGGGTTTGGGCCATGGCAGTAAGTTCTGTGGAACCTGCCCCTCGATCTCAACATGGGCCTACAGGATCAAGTGAAGGACACTAGGGTTGCTTTTGGTAGTCGGCCCATGATTCCAGACCTTCATCTGCCCTCCTTCCCCAAGCACTGATGAGGAAAGCAGGGCACTGAGCCCTCGGACTCCTGGGATATTGACTGCTACAAGCAGCAGCCAGTTGGCTTTGGACTCCTGAGCCTACAAAACTTTCATGAGCCCAACTCAACACCTGCCCAAGGTCTGACTGACAAATTTGCACTTTTGTGATACTCATGTGATGGGCATTATCTGGTGTGACATCATACAGCTCCTGCCCCTCCTGGCCCAGAACTGTGGTCTGAGATAGTGATTTACTGCTCTGATCCACATTGCACCCATGACAGATGCCATTCTGATGATCTTCATGCCCCACGGCTGGATACTTCTCTGCTACTGTGTCCTGCTCTGTAGGCAATGGCCTCCAAACAGGCTGCTATCAAGACTTGTAGGACACCTAGGCATTAGTAGACCCTCAGGGACCCACTGGAAAGAACTCTGTCTAGAGCTAAAGAGTAAGGTCTAAGCAAGCCAAGTGTTGGTCATGGGGCTTGAACTTTGGGACTGGGCTCTGTCCCCCAGCTCTTCACCTTACCACTTGAGCCACAGAGCAACTTCCGATTTTCTGTAGGTTCCCTGGAGATCTGAGTGTCCCAGATTTTCCTGCCTGGGCTGGCTTTGAAACGTGATCATCACATCTCAGCCTCCTGAGGAGCTAGGAGGACAGGCTGAGCCACCTGTGCCTGGTAATCTGGCCTTACACCACAGTGGACTAGGAGCTCCTGAAAGCTTTTCTTTAATTTTTCTGTGCTAGTATTGGGGTTTGAACTCAGGGTCTTGGCTCTGGTCTCTTTTTTCCTTCAAGTTTACCACTTTAACATTTGTGCCACAGCTCCATTTCTGGATTTTGGTAGTTAATCGGCAAGAAGAGTCTCATTAACTTTCCTCTCCAGAGCTGGCATGACCCTCGATCTCTATCTCAGTCTCCTGAGTAGCTAGGATTTACAGGGGTTGAGCCACTGGTGGCATTGGGCTAGAAGCTTTTCTAAAGCAAGAGTTCTTCCCTGAGTTTGCCCTGACTCCTCCATGCAAAGGAGGCCTGAGGGTCAGGAGTTGTGAAAACAGGTTTCCAGCCACAGGAAATGACTTTGGGTCCCTGGCGAAAAGCCAAGCTAAGCTTCCCCCTGGGCACCATTCTAGGACCCCACCCTCTGCCCTATGACTCAAGTCAACGTTGACCCAGCCTTGAATTTCTTGCCAGACTTTTCTGAAGCCATAAAACCTTCATACCACTCACACCACCTGATCTACAGCACATTTCAGGACCTTTGCCCATGCTATACCTTCTGCCTGAGGCTCTCTGTCTTGTACCCACATATTAGAACTACTGTGGAATTTTGGCACTGGCTATATCACTTCCTGGAGCAAATCTTTCCTTCCCTTGTCCATCTTTTTTTTTTAAATATTGAGTTGCTAGAGATGGAACTTGTGCAGGCTGACTGGCAAATGCTCTATATTGGTGTGTGTGTGTGTGTGTGTGTGTGTGTGTGTGTGTGTGTGTGTGTGTGTGTGTGTGTGTGTGTGTGTGTGTGTGTGTGTGTGTGTGTGTGTGTGCCAGTCCTGGGGTTTGAATTCAGGGCCTGGATGCTATCCTATCCCTGAGGTTTTGTGCTCCATGCTAGCACTCTTCTACTTGAACCACAGCTCTACTTCTGGCTTTTGGGGT
>NW_027205331.1:0-15914 GCF_024711535.1 Dipodomys merriami
ATCATTACTTTATGAGGTTTTGATAACTATCCTGTGCTGGGCTAAAGTAGAAAATGCTAGGTAAATATTAATAACTATGAAAAAATTAAGGTCTAAAGGAGTTCAATGTCTGCCACAAGACTATGCAAATTGCAAGCTGCAGAGCAAGCATAAAAGTCTAGGCTTGCTCTGCCTGAATGCTGAGTGTCCATCACAAGGGAAGATGAATTAGTAATAAACTATTCCCAGTCAATAATACCCATTGGTTAAATTAACAGGTGAAAGAATGAATGAATTTCATGGTACTTTGTTTAATGCAAAAGGTATGTTTCTGCATAGCTGAATGAACATGAAATCCCAAATCCTTGAATATTTGTAAACCACATGATTAAGTATGCAAGGAGAAAATCTCTATTTTAAGGTACTCTGCCCTAAATCCTCTCACAAAGATGGAATAAATAGCTTGCTTCATAAAAATGTACTCCTTGAGAGATTTTAATCAACAAGTGTTGATTGGGCACAGCTGTGTGCCTAAAACTGTCTGAGTAAGGATTCAGAAGCTGTAAGATAGTAGTTCTCAAATTTAGAGCCCCTAAGAACCACCTGGAGGGCTTGCTAAGCCATAGGTTGCTGGTCTAATGTTTCTGAGTTTCTCAACCAGTAGATTTAGAGTGTGACCAAAATTAGCATGTCTACCAAGTCCCAGGCTGGTGCTGATATTGCTGGTCCAAGAACCACAGTTTGTGAGAGAGATACTGACATAAAGTATCTTCCCTGCCTCTCTGAAAACTGTACTCTCTCTGTCTCTCTCTCCATCATCCTCTCTCTTTCTCTCTTTCTCTCTTTCTCTCTTTCTCTCTTTCTGTTTCTCTCTCTCCCTCTCCCCCCCCCACCACAGAAGTACTTAAAGTATTTAAAGAAATGGGCAAATGCAGGCAGGGTCTGGTAGCTCACGCTTATAACCCTAACTCCTCAGGAGACTGAGATCTGGAGGTGGTTCTAAGCCAGCCCAAGGCAGAAGAGTCCTCAAGATTCCATCTCCAATTAAACAAAAAGCTGGGCTGGAGGTATGACTCAAATGGTAGAGCATCAGTGTGCTGGTGGCAAGAAAGCAGAGCAAGCAAAGGCCTCGGGTTCAAGCCTTCTTGGTACCAACAAATAAAAGACATCAACGAAATTAAAAGGGCAAATTCTGCAGATTAGCATTCTCTCCCCTCTGCCCACAGAGCTGGTTATCAAACATTGAACAAAAACCACTGCAGACAGAAGGCATGTGTATTAAGTATCAAACGTGTAAAATAAGTATCAGGCAACTAGTACCAGGGAAGATAAGGAGGAAAAGAAACCCCAATTTGACTGGAATGGACAGAGAAGATTTCATGGAAGAGTTAGGACCTGGTGGCAGATGGAAAAATACGGACGGGTTCTCAACAGAAAGCCGCCCATGTACCTGCCAGAGAATATAAATATGCAAGGCAAGTGAGGCGGGGCACTGCACCTCTTGGCACAGAGATTGAGCACACTGAAGAAAAGGGTTCTTGTTGTCAAGGAATATTTTTATGGAAATATGAAGCCAGACCCTGGTAGCTCACACCTGTAAGCCTAGCTACTCAGGAGGCTGAGCCACGAGGATCCCAGCTTAAAGACAGCCCCGGCAGACAAAACCGAGACTTTTCTCAATTAACTATCAAGCTGAACATGGAGGTGTGGCTCAAGTAACAGAGCACCAGCTTTGAGCAAAATAAGTCAAGCAAGAGTATAAGGCTTTGAGTCTAAGCCTGATAATGACACAAAAAGAGAAGAGAAATATTTCATAAAATGGTTCCCTATAGAGATCAGCACGCTAATCGTGTGGGGCTAAAGTTATGCGTAGCAATCATTAATAGACAAAAGCAGACCCTGAGGCAATTGGGCTAGTAAGGTACAATCCAGCACAGTCAGTGCTTCAGAGGGACTTCTGTATCTGCAAGGGTCAATAGCTTGCAGGGACACCTAACAGGCATCTGGACCACTTTATTTAACCCTTACATTTTCACTTCAATGATTTCGGTCCATTTGAGCCTATCTACCTTCTCCCAAAAGGCTTTAGGGCGAAAGCTTGCAGATTCAAAATGCTCCCTTAATTCCCAAGGGAAGACCAACCTGTCAATACCCAGACCCACCCTAGATCCCCTGTAAGAAACAGATGTATCCCAACTGTCTGAAACAACAAGATGCCAGAAAAAGAAAAGAAAAAAGAAATCAAGTTAAGGTCAGGGGTAAGGGGTGGACAGAAGAGTTTTGCCTATCCCTCCACCCCAACAGATCAAAGGCAGGTTGGTGGGAGCCATTTCTACAATGCTTCCTGAACCAGAACTTTCGGCCTACATGCTTTTCTCTCCTATATTGAGGGAAAGAAGCAAGAAAAAGAAAAATGCCCATGAATATTTCATGTCATGCCTCTGCTGACTTCTTAGTTCCCTGAACACCCATTAAAATGCCACTGTAATAATGTCATTGTTTGCTTGTCATTTCCTACCTGGCTCTTAGGAAGGAAAAGAAAAAAAAAACAAGAAATACTAATTCTTCAGTCTGATTGGGAGGTCACGGGAAATCATCTACCACTTGTACTAAGGCTTTTGAAGATCAAAGGGCTAAACAATCACATTTCCATTTATTTGCCTTCATTCGTGGAGGCAGAATACCGCAGAAGTTCATTTTCTAGCATCGCAAAGCTTATCCTGAAGTACTGAATTTGTTTTCTGGGTTTTAGCCATTTCCAATGGAAATTATTCCAGAATGGTACCCACTTTCCCATTTTCTTAGACTAAACAAATGGAGCCCAAGTATTCTCAGTGTATTTTAGAATTTTCATTGTATAGTTTGTAGTTGTACCAGGCTATTGTACACAATGTCCCGGGATTACTGTTATGTTTAAGACCACTTATCTCTGAATTCATAGCCTCACAGCTGGCTATGGTCTTCCTACCTCTGCTTTTCCTCCTTCCCCTCTACCCTCTGTAGTCTCTTCACTTGCCTCAGTAGTATGTATTCTCCACCACCACTTCCTTCTTCATGACAATTTATTCCTCTAACCTTGATAGAACTTGAGAAAATTAACCATCAAACTTATGACAATACTGTGTAAAGAAAGAGTTAACAAGCCCTGAATAAGGGCCCAAAGGCAGGATTTTCTAAGAAAAAAAAGTACAGCTTTTAGCCAATAAAACTCTTGGCATCTTGGCTTTGTATCTCTGACCCCTGTTTATTTATTTATTGCTTCTTTAAGCCTTCTGGAGAGCAAAGAAGCAATTCTCAGATAAATGCCTGCCATCCTTGAAAAACACTTAGTTAATATGTATATTATATGTGTAGTAGACACATATTTATGGTTATTCATATATACATATACATTAATATATGTAATATATTGTATACGTGCCTATTGTCTATATCACTGTGTTTGCAGTGTAGTGACAAAGATTACAAGATCCTTTCCACAATAATATTACCATATGGCACAGAGACAAGGCTTACATCACTCTACTTCTTTCTGACCTCACCCTATCTCTACTTCTCCATTAACATCTGCAACCACACCAGCCCAACACAGCAAGAATTAGCTATAGCTTCTTGCACCTTGCTCTTCCCTCCCAGGTACTCTCCTAAATATAGAATGACTCCTCCAATTCTTTCAGGGCCTCAGATCACTTCCTTGTCACCAAATAGTAAAACAATAAATATTAAAATAATCCCTTCACCAAAGCTCAGCCTAATGATTTCAATAGCAGCCACTTTTTTCTCCTCTGTCAGATTATTGTACACAGAGTACTTTAGAACAGAGATTTCTTTGTATAGATTGAACCACATGGCTTGCAAGGAGCCAAGGATCCAAAGTATAATACTCACTCAGCTAAACAGAAACACTTTATTTACATTAAATTAAGTACAGTGAAGTTCACCCACTCATTCATTAAGTCCAGAGATTCCTACAGTGTTGGAAATGGCACTGAGAAAGGAAAATAAAAAGTCCCTTTTCTAAATCTTTCTCCCCAGGAGATTATTTTGTCCTCTGGAAATCCTGGAAAAGGCCCTTAAACACCATGTGCTTGCAGCCTACCTTAGTTTGCTAAGGTGACTGTAATACAATATCACTACCCAAGTGGCTCAAACTACTGACAGCTCTGGAAACCAGAAGTCCAAGATTAAGGTGTGAAAAGAGCTGAGCTGCCCGCTTTGTGCACTGTTCTGGGGACTTGGGTCTATAGTGATGAGTCTGTCCCTTGCCTGTTTTCAATTTCCGGCCATTTCCCAGGGATCTCTGAATGTGCTTTGGTCAGTAGATTCATCACGCTGATCTCTCCCTTACTGTTCAGATGACCTCCTCCTGTACATCTGTCTCCATCCCCAATTCCCCTTTTTATATGAACACCAATCATACTGTGCCAAGAGACCACACTAATCCAGTATGACCTCAGCTTACCCAATCACATCTATAATAAAAACTATTTCCAAATAAGGTCACATCTTGAGGTCTGGGGTTTAGGATTCTAACCTATAAATTTGGAGGGCATAGTTCAGGCCACAACTCAGAGTCTCAGATTTAAAACTACTTTTCCCAGTAGAGTGTCTAGAGAGAAAGTTTAAGTGCTGTGGAAGGCAGGCCTTCAGGCTACAGCAGGGCAGAGGTCAAAACCCAGGGAACTGGGTACCAAAACAAGGGCTGGAGAAGCAGCCTGGGCCAAGCACTAGAGGGCCAGGAGCCCACTCCTCCTGGAGATAATTACCCCAGAGCGCTGAGCGATCATCTCCTCAACGGGGCAGCCCCACAGTCCTGGCTGTTATTTTAAGGTGATAAGGCACAGGGTGTTCAGGAACCAAAACAGCCCAGTGCCAGAATGTTCATGATATCCCCAATGCCGTGCAGTGATACTACATGTGGAAAAAAAACAGAGTTCAAGTCTCTTTGTCTACAGAATAAGAGATTACCCCCATGGCTCTACAGATCCTTCTAAAAGTTCTAGGTGGTTCATACTGCATCCCTGATAGCCACTTAATAAACAAGAGCCAGATAATTGAGCAAAGAACTAACTGAATGAGTCATAGCCATAAAGATGAGGTGCAGTAGTTATTATTACTGTTAGGCTCTCCTTCCCCCATAAAATGGGGGGTGGGTGGACAGTAATGAATCTGGATTAAAGATCACTGCCCTCCAGAAGCAGTTAAAACTGAATAATGTCATATCCACTGCAACACACAAAGAGTCTAATTGGACTTCAGAATCCATATGCACAAAAGTGCTGTGAGAATCTTTCTTGCCTTAAAACGCAGACTTCAGACCTTTCCTTCCCCACCCAAGTCCTACCCTTTGCTGGGGCTTAGGATGAAAGCATTCCTCAAGCATTGAGGCTCCCAGACAATCCCCTCCAAGAAGCAATTATTTCTGGACTGAGAATTCTCCTGTTTCCATGTCCCAGCCTGATATGAGTTCCTCCTGCAAAGGGCTGAGAAGCCACAGCCAAGAATGCAATCAAAGAGAAGGACAACCTGTAATCTTAACTTTCCCTTTGTACTTCAGACAGCATCCAGGCAGCAGAGGAAAAACCTGCCAGTGGAGAATCAAGCACACACCTGTGCCGTGAGACTTCGCCCGGAGAAAATGAAAACGCCTCCTTTACATGCAGGAGTTTAAGAAATCTCTTCAGAAATGAGAGCTCAAAGGAGAGAAAAAGAAAAGAGAAAGAAATAGGGGAAAGTTCATGTCTCCTCTCCCCCCACCCCAAAAAAACAAAACCTGGATTTCAAACCACCATCACAAGCAATATCCATCTAAGTAAAAGCTAGGGAGAAATCTATTCCACTGACACTCAAGTAGCATTCCTCCAAACAAACAAGAGCACTGGCAGCAGTCTGTGGCTGCAGTATACACCAAGACTGCCAAAACTTGCAGCCATGGCTTTAAACGGCAAAAGTAACTGGAGACTGTGGCCCTGAGAGCATCACTGTGTGCTGGACCCTGTGCTTTGGGGAAAGGCAAGCCTTGGTAGGTCTGCATCAGGGATTCTGTAAACAAGATCAAGATCGGCCCACAGCGGGACTCAGGATATGCTGAAGACAAGAGCTAATGGCAATTATTTAGTTTTAATAACTGGATAATTGCTGACGGGGCTAGCATAAGTCAAAAGGCCAATGTCTTTGCTTTGCCAAGAAAACCAAGGGTTAGGTGTTAACTGCATAAAATTAAGTATGCTCCTGCCCAGGTCACTCCTAATTGGGCTGTGTTGCCATATGACATGGGGACAGACCATTTGGGTCAGGGAGCCTCCTGTAGACCTACCTGGACAGAGCAGTCATAAACTTCTGTGAGCAGTAATTGGCTGAAACAATCGTAACTCGGACAGCAGCAGCTGTTCACTGCTGTGATGGGTCAGAAGTCCAAGGGTAATAGCTGATCCAGACTTCCAGTTTCAGGAGGAGCCAAAGACTAACTCGGAGTTGGTGGGCCCGGGGGGTTGCTGAGAGCAGGTGGAGCTGTTAGAAAGCCAGATCTTTAGTATTCATTCCTAAAACAAAATCACTACTCCAAACGTTAAGACAGTGCCCTGTATACCAGCACACAGCCCCAACATCCAGGATCTCAGCCAATGTACTGCCAAGCAGCTTGGAAGAAAGGTACTTACTTCATCCCACTTGGGATCTGTCCTGAAATTATCATCCTGACCACAGGGGTGAGACCAGCAGCCTATAAGGACCATCTTGGTTCTGCAGGCAGGCCCCACTCTATGCGCTTGCTGTAGCCTCTGCCCCTTTACCATATCCTTTTCCATTGCCAGGATGCATGGCACCTTGGGAGGTACCTGTACCTCTTCTATCAAATGGTGTACTCACTCACTCACTGACTCATATATTCACTTTGCAGAGAGATATATTAAGCATTCACTGGATATCTGAGACTTATCTGTGGATGGATTTTCCAGGAAGGAGAATTTGAATGCACCATTATGAAATTAAGATTTCAGAGCAATACTAAAATTGCATAAGAATGTGAGTGTATAAAAATAAGAAACGTTGTAAAAGAATAAAAAACGTTACAGAAAGTCCACTTTCCTTTCCTATACTATCTTAAGAGGTGCTTTCCAATTTTCATCTTACCCCGATCCTTACCCTGCCAAGAAGCCCTGATTCATGAAGAAGGCGCTAACTAACTCTATCCTGCCTTTCTCAAGTTATTGGCCCCAGTTAAACTCCTGGGCACTGGATTAATATCAAGCTCAAAGGGCCCTTAGAAGTTGTATAGTACAACTTCGTAGACAAAAATTAACCAAGGAGCAGTCAAATTACAGGGACTCTTCTGTCATCATTTTTATTTCTATTATATAAATGGGAATCTCATCTAATAAGACATGCTTCTGAAGGATGGGGCTTCTATATGATTCTATCTGCTAGTCTTTTATATAGTCCCAGAGTACTTAACACAGAAGTAGAAAGAAATAAATCCTCAGTGAAGATTTGCCCATTAGTTCTCTAATTCAGTGATTCTCTGATTCCCTGATTCACTGATGACCTAACTCTAATAATAGTACTAGGGAGCTCAGAGTAACCTCAACTTCCTCTATCCACATTGATGATAAGTCTCATAATAGCCTCATAATTTTACAAAGAGCAAACCACTTTTGCTGGTGTCTGATGTCAGACATATAATAGGCAGAAAAGAAGGGAACCAAAGGTTGGCTCCTCACTGCTTAATCCAGATAGCACCATTCAGTCCCTACACAGTAATTGGATGCACGTTATTTGCCAGCTTTGTGTAAGTAATGGTACTTGAAAGTCAAAAAGAAGAAGAAAAGGGAAGAGGGGGAGGAAGGGGAAGGAGAGCAAAAGGAGAGGATAAAGGAGTTTTTTTCTCTTCTAAGTATCTTCCATATCATGAGGAAAACAGACAAGAGAACAGATCATAATGATTCTGTATGTCAAGCATGATAATGGAGAGAGGGGAAGAGGGCTTCATTCTTAATCATCAAACAAAACTTCTCCTTATCTCTCCCTTCACTCACCAAATGTTTGCCAAGAACACAATACAGCTGGCTCAGTTATTTGTCAAACTGCTAGCATATCTCTGCTTCTGCTTACAGGATTCTGCTCATACCATTCTTCTATCAGCACTGTCCTCACTCCCATCTTTGAAATTCAAATTAAAAATGAATCCGAGGAAAGTGTGGCTGAAATTAGGAAAGCAACTCCATTTGTAATAGCCCCACAAAAAATAAAATACCTAGGAATTAACTTAACCAAAGAAGTGAAGGACCTCTATAATGAAAACTTTAAAATCTTGAAAAAGGAAATCAACACAGAACTTAAAAAATGGCAAAACCTCCCATGCTCCTGGATTGGCAAGATTAACATCGTGAAAATGGCAATACTTCCCAAGGCTATCTACAAATTCAACGCGATACCTATCAAAATTCCACCCTCATTCTTCAAGGAAATAGAGGAGGCAATCCAAAAATTCATATGGAACAATAAAAGACCCCGAATAGCAAAAACGCTCCTCAACGGAAAGAACACTGCTGGAGGAATATCAATACCAAATTTCAAACTCTACTATAAAGCCATAGTAATCAAAACAGCTTGGTATTGGCATAAGAACAGACCTCAGGACCAATGGAATAGAATTGAAAACCCAGAAATGAACCTACAGACCTATAGCCACCTAATCTTCGATAAGGAAGCTAAAACAATAGAATGGAAGAAAGACAGCCTCTTCAGTAAATGGTGCTGGAAAAATTGGTTAACTACATGTAGAAAACTAAAGCTAGATCCTTATATATCACCCTGCACCAGAATCAACTCCAAATGGATCAAAGACCTTGAACTCAAAGCAGACACTCTGAAAACATTACAGGATGGAATAGGAGAAACCCTAGGTCTCCTTGGCTCAGGTCGAAATTTTCTGAATAGAGACCCGGAAGCACAACAAATCAAAGAAAGGTTGGACAAATGGGATTGCATAAGATTGCAGAGCTTCTGCAGGGCAAATGACATAGCTGGCAAGATCAATAGAAAACCCACCGATTGGGAGAAGATCTTTACTAGCCATACAACGGACAAGGGTCTCATATCTAAAATATACTTGGAACTCAAAAAATTAAACCACCCAACAACAAATCTTCAAAGAAACAACTGCCCAATAAATAAGTGGGCGAAAGACTTAAAGAGAAGCTTCTCTGAAGAAGAAAGAAGGATGGCCAATAGACACATGAAGAAATGTTCAACATCCCTAGCCATAAAAGAAATGCAAATCAAAACAACATTGAGATATCACCTCACTCCAGTTAGAACAGCAAAAATCAAGAACTCCAATAACAACAGATGCTGGAGGGGATGTGGACAGAAAGGAACCCTACTTCATTGTTGGTGGGAATGTAAACTTGTTCAACCACTTTGGAAAGCAGTATGGAGGTTCCTCAAAAGACTTCACATAGATCTCCCCTATGATCCAGCAATCCCACTTTTGGGCATTTACCCAAATGTTTACAAACAAGACCACACTAAAGCTACCAGCACAACTATGTTTATTGCAGCATTATTTACCATAGCTAAGATATGGAACCAACCCAGATGCCCCTCAGTAGATGAATGGATCAAGAAAATGTGGTATATATACACAATGGAATTCTATGCCTCCATCAGAAAGAATGACATTTCCCCATTTGTTAGGAAATGGAAAGGTTTGGAAAAAATTATATTAAGTGAAGTAAGCCAGGCCCAAAGAAGCATAGGTCCCATGGTTTCCCTTATTTGCAATATCTAGTATAGGTATGAGTCAAGCCGAAAAGGTCAGATAATGTGATGCTAGGAAAATGAACCCTTAAATATGTATTTTAATGTTTTCGTTTCTTTCATGCATGTATTTCTAATGCATTTATAAGATTATTTCTTTGTTGCTTTGTATGTCCCTCCCCCACAGTGTAACCCCCGTTTTCACTATATTTGATGTCAGTATAACATGTGGAGTAGATGGGGACAAACAAGTCGTTTAAGGATTCAGGTGGACCTATTGCAACAATGAGAAGTACAAAATGTCATGTCAAAACCAGCTTTACAATTCCGGTGTGGGGGGGGGAGGGGGGTATAATTGGGTGGGGGGAGGGGGGTAAAATTGGGTGGGGGGAGGGGGGAGGCGGGGAAGGGAAGTGAAGGGTAAACAAAGGAGGAGGCTGCAATGCTTGGTAAGAAATGTATCCATTATCCTGCCCATGTAATTGTAGCCCCTTTGTACAGTATGTTCTCAAATAAAATAAAATACAATTAAAAAAAAAAAATGAATCCGAGGATTTTTAGGAATTTTTTTCATCTAGACCCTCTTAATTAAGAGAGTCACTTTTTCAACATTATTCTGGGCCCTTACATTTCTTGTTCAATACTTACACAATATATTATTGCCCTGAAGGGTGTGTGTGTGTGTGTGTGTGTGTGTGTGTGTGTGTGTGTGTGTGTGTGTGTGTGTGTGTGTGTGTGTGTGTGTGTGTGTGTGTGTGTGTGTGTGTGTGTGTGTGTGTGTGCATGCCAGTCCTGGGGCTTGAACTCAGTGCCTGAGCACTGTCCCCAAGCTTCTTCTGCCCAAGGCTAGTGCTCTATCACTTGAGCTACAGCTTCACTTTTGGCTTCTGGGTAGTTTATTGGATATGAGTCTCACAGACTTTTGCTTTGATCTGTGATCTTCTGATCTCAGCCTCCTGAGTAGCTAGAATTACAGGCGTGAGGCACCAGTGCCTGGCTAACCTGAAATTTTAATTCCTTAATCTTTGGTAAAAGTCCTCCCTGGAAAACTCATACATGGGCAAATATCAGATCTACACTTGATGATCAATATATCTCTCTGTAAAATGGATATGTGGATCAGTGAGTGAACAGAATATATGTAATTGCCATATAATGAGCCAGATTTCAATTATTGCTTATTAATTCCAGATAAATCTATCCTTTGCCACTTCCTGTCTTCTCTAATATATATTCACACACACACACACACACACACACACACACACACACACACGCACACAGAACACTATTTTCAATCAACCAGAATAAGCTTCCTAAAATGCATTAGCCACAGGTCCCTGGCTAAGATTAGCCAGGTTATTTCAATAGCACCTTTTCTAATTTAATTTTTGTCTTTGGCATCCAACTCCAACCCACCCTGACTCCATCTGGATTATTTTAGCACTTGGGGAAAAGGAGAGAGGGAAAAAAATGAGCTGGCAGGAATGGTGTATATAATTCCATGGCTCAAGTTGCCATGTTCTAATGAGTAGAATAAATCTTAATTGATGCTAGTAAATAAGACGCCAATATATGGGCCCAGAGGTCAGGGACGAGCTTGGTAAGGCCTCAGCAGGGACTGATTTCTGTGATCAGCTTTAATTTCTCTCTGAACATCTCAAGTTAGAAGCAGACTGTATAAGAATTATTTCCTGAGTTAATTCCCATGATCTAGTGAGGCCCAAAGTCCAAAAGTTGTCCTCAACTAAAACCCAGGGGAGCTTATTACCTTCTGATATCTTTCTGGACTTCTCCTTTCATAATACCTAAAACCAGAAATGCCAGTTGATTGTATTAGCCTTTGCCTCTAATGCCTCTGATAGCTATCAGCACAAGTTATGCTTTCTATCTGATTAGAGTTAAAGGGAGGCAATAATGTACAAAGGATTCCATCATCCCCAGACTTAGCCACACAATCAGCTGGACACCTGACTATCAACAAGAGAGAAATAATTCAGTCTCCAGAGGGGTCTGAAAAATATCATCTATACCAAGGGCCTCTGATGATTCCAGTGTGGCAGATCTACATGACAGGCAAGTGCTTAGCATCGAAGTCCAGTGACATGGAATTGGCATTTCAGGAAGACCTGGATTCTCTTCTAGATCCACTGTTACAGCAAAGAGATTCACTTATTCTCGGGATATGAGCTGATTCTTCAGTAAAATATATGGATTTTAAGCACCTAACACTCACAAAACCAGTATCACGGTGGTGGCAGAATTTTAGTGACTAGAAAGTTTCCAAAATCGAATCCCTGAACAGTCCAGCCCAGTCCACATTCCAGTAAACTATATTAGGTCTATTAAATTAAGAATTTCACTAAAATGAGAGTATAATCTAATTGTCTAGTACACATAAATTCTCAATAAGAGTATTCAGTGTTTTTGAAAATATGGTCACCAGAATAATAACACAAAGTTCCATAGAGACAGGTCAGCCTTGGCCCTCATGGCCACTGGACTCTAAAAAATGTCACAATAACATGGCCTCATTCCTAGCATGATACAACAATAAAAACCTCAAGGACAATGTCATACTAGGAAATAAGATAGTAGATGAGGAAATCTTGCGAAGACTCTACTCTGAAATAATGAAAGTTACTGAACTATCCTTTAAAAGTAGATTTGGAGGGAATTGATGGGAAATCCATCAACAAACTCACATATTGGGATACTTTTTTCATACATCTCTTACCAAGATTAATCAGAGTATAGCATTAGAAAGTGGGCTTCAGATTAAAGTGGCGTATTTCATCCTTCCCATTCTTACCTTGGCCACACATTTTTTTTTATCCCAGACCTCTTTCGGAAGCCAACCTTAATGGAAACTTCCTTGTAGGACTTCTTCCTGACATCACCTGGCCCAGTCACCCTACATGAATGTAGATCACTTTTCCTTGTACACTTCTTGGCAAGTAAAAACTGCTGGCAAATATCATTAACCTTTCTCAAACAGCGAAAGTGGCCCTGGTTCCATCCATCAAATGGATTCCTCACTCTTAATTTAAAAAATTGAAATGTGCCCTAAACCTTTTTCAGTGGGAAAGAACCAAGTAAATCTTATTTGGATAGATTCCCCATGGTGGTTCAAAGTCAATTTCAGATCCTGAAAAAAGACACCTAGCCAGGCACAACATTTAATTAAAAGAACTTCACAATAAAGTGGACATACTAAAAATGGAGTGGTTAATTGCTAGAAAGAGTTTCATAAATTATTTTTGGAGCCAATGTCCCAGTATCCATAAAGCATTGTTGCTGTCTTGCTTTTTTTCTCAAAACCTTCATTGAATCCTACTGCCAAACTCAACCCAAGATAAATGGCACATAGGCACTTCAAATATAAAGAAGATATTTAATTTTGAGTCTATAGCAGGATCCCAATAGTAATTTCAGTATTGTATACTGCCTCAGACATCCCTGTGATCTTCTATTTTGAAAGTGAAATATTCAAATGAGAGTAATTAAGTCAATTGAAAGGAATCAAGTGGTGATGAGAGGAAGTTATATTTCAATCACTGCAGAGATAAAACAGCCACAATGGAAAACAAGTAATATCTCAAAGATCATGTTCTCAAGCAAATGGAACAGGAGCCTAGTGCTGATAGGTCAGGCCTGTAATATTAGCTACTCAGAAGGCTGAAATCTGAAGGTTGCAGTTCAAAGCCAGCCTGGACAGCAAAAGAAAGCTTGTGAGATTCTTTTTTATATTGTGAAAATACTGTACAGAGGAGTTACAGTTACATGAGCAAGGTAATGAGTACATTTCTTAGCCAGCATTATTGCCTTCTCCTTTGTTTGCCTGTGAGATTCTTACCTTCATATAATCATCAGAACAAAAAGCTGAAAATGAAGCTGCAGCTCAAGTGGCAGATTGTCAGCCCTGAGGGGAAAAAAAAGCTAAGGGATAGCACCTAGTCCCTGATTTCAAGCCTCAATACAAGAAAGAAAGGAAGAAGGAAAGAAGGAAGGAAAGAAAGAAAGAAAGAAAGAAAGAAAGAAAGAAAGAAAGAAAGAAAGAAAGAAAGAAAGAAAGAAAGAAAGAAAGAAAGAAAGAAAGAAAGAAAGAAAGAAAGAAAGAAAGAAAGAAAGAAAGAAAGAAAGAAAGAAAGAAAGAAAGAAAGAAAGAAAGAAAGGAAGGAAGGAAGGAAGGAAGAAGGAAAGAAAGAAGGAAAGAAGGAAGGAAGGAAGGAAGGAAGGAAGGAAGGAAGGAAGGAAGGAAGGAAGGAAGGAAGGAAGGAAGGAAGGAAGGAAGAAAGGAAGAAAGAAAGAAAGGAAGAAAGAAAGAAAGAAAGAAAGAAAGAAAGAAAGAAAGAAAGAAAGAAAGAAAGAAAGAAAGAAAGAAAGAAAGAAAGAAAGGAAGGAAGAAAGAAAGAAAGGAAGGAAGGAAGAAAGGAAGGAAGGAAGAAAGAGAGGAAGAGAGAGAGGAAGAGAGAGAGGAAGAGAGAGGGGGGAAAAGGGAGGGAGGGTGGCAGGCAGGGAGAGAGGGAGGGGTGAGGGGAACAGGAAGGCTACATACATTTATGATTAGCCCACAACAAAACTATGACATGATTTAAATATGCCCTCGAAGCCCTTTGACTTTTTAAGGAAGCTTTCCTTCAATGTTAATTCCCCAAAAGTCATGTTGTCAACTGCAACAACCTTCTTCAACACTGCAATCCAAGCACTATGCCAAGCTCCAAAAATGATCTGTCTTTTCCTTAACACTGAAAATTCGTCAACACTCTGAGCTTGACTAGATCTTTTAGAAGAAACGAAATAAAAAATCTAATTTCTACTAGAGTTAACCCATGGTGTAACACGCATCCCTTCCACTACCATATACATTTTGTAAATGAGAAAATGATTAACTCATGGAATAAAACCTGAGTGATGAAATTCCAATGACTGTTAAAAGTCACCTCTAGGTAAGAGCCAGCTCTATTTCCTTCCTCACATCACACTGTTTATGTAGGCAGATGAAATTACTATAGATTGCTTCACCCCAGACTGTCATAAATGAGAGGGACTCTAGTGGAAGCTAATGTCCATGGGTATTTAATAATCTGTACCAGATGCACATCAGGCTGTAGGAATCTCTCATTCCCTCACTGTACTTTTTGCAAGGAAAACAGGGCTACCCTAAACTCCTCTGTATCTACTGATTCTCATATCCAATGAGTTACCAACTTTTGTTTCATCTGGGCAATCACAATTGCCTAACTATTCACACTGATTCCAGGCTACTGTTCTCTTGAAGGATAGTGAGGATCTCTCAAGACATTGAGTCGTCATCTTACCAGTATTGCAAAATATACCAGCAATCAAAAAGGAATGTCATTTCAAAATCATCCTACACAGCTTTTCAATCTAGACTGCTCTATGTCTCCCAGGGGGAAAAAACACAGCTCATGCCTAGGTATTCTTATTTAGAATTTATTATTTTATTTTGACCCCAAATCTGTCTCCCTGTCACTGTTTATGTCCGTATTAATTCTGTCCTTTGGTTCTCCATTAAATAAATCCAATTCCTCCTACACTTTGCCCCCATCTTGCCCCTTATTTGCCTTCTCTTTCTTGTTTTCCCTTTCTTATATGTCTTTCAACTTGCCCGGGTACCACCATGTATCCATCAACGCAGAAAAATTATTGCAAATTAAAATATTACAACCACAATATTTCAAACTAGAAAGCACATAGTACAGAGACACTTTTGCCATTCTCATTCTAGAAGACACATTTATTAACACAGATTAAGGTTTTGTGAGCTGTTTCAGTTGACTCATTGTAAACTCTGGACTCACTATTTCCCAAGCCATTTAATAATATTTTACTCATCCTGCTAATTGTCTGAAACATTTCCCTCATCTTATTTTGTACAATTTAATATTGGGATTTGTAGAACTTTACATTTATCCCTGCTACATTTTGTTCTGTTAGACTTGGCCCAGATCTCCAGTCTATAAATATCATTTTATATCCTGCTCTATCTTAGTATTCAATATCCCTCCTATCTAAGTTATTTGCAATCAGATGAATTCGCCATCAATATCTCCCCCAATGTGAGGGTATAAAAAATGTAACCCTTGGCTAGACTGGACAGCACCTTTATGTAGACTGCTAGGAGACCATGACCAGGTTGACTTTCAACCTCC
>NW_027205332.1:0-15906 GCF_024711535.1 Dipodomys merriami
CAATTAGCCAACACCCATAATATAGAAATAAATAATTTGGCCAAAATTCACATAAAGAGACTTCTAATTCTGTCATTTCAGGAAACATAAGAAAGGAATAAAATATTATTTATCTTTAGGATCTATTTTAATCATATTCCACATTGCTCTGAAATTTTTTAAGGTATATGTTTATATATACATGTATATGTCTTTCTCTAAATTTACTTCCTGATGCCTACAACTTCCTTATTCCACAATAAGAGATGAGGCTTCAAAGGCATGACTAATTGTCAATAATGTTTAATTTGAATATTTACAAGTATAAAGGGAAACTGAGAGTAGCAAACCCAAGCTGGGCTAAGGGGTAGGCAAAACCTTTTTTCCCCCGCTCTAAAGATAAGGGTTTAGGCTAAAACCTTAAGGAAAAGCAAAGGAAGAACTCGCCCAAGAACAAAGGAGTCAAGCACTCCATGGAAACAAAGCTTCATATAGAAAAATATGAAAATTTAAGAGGATATTGCATTCTGAAGGAACCATAAGTAACTCAAATTACCTGAGAAATAGCTTTAAAGAAGAAAATGGTACATAATGAATCAAAAGAGGATACAGGAAAGATCATGAAGGACCTTATATGGTTTGCTAAGGAGTTTCCATTTTATCAATTCAATGATGAAAAGCCACTGGAAGATTCTTAAGAAAAATAACACAGAATACATTTTGAAAAACAGCTTTGGCAGCCACATGTAGGTATCTTCAAGGAAATATACATAAATCTGACATGAATGGTAAAGATGTTACAGCAATAGTCTTATGCCTGTAGGAGGCTGAGATCGGTGACCTGAGGATTGTAGCTCAAAGCCAGTTTGGCAGAAAAGTCCATGAGACTCCTATCTCCAATTAACCAGCAAAAAGCCACAAGTTGAACTGTTATTCCAGTAATAAGAGTGCCAGCTTTGAGCAGAAAAAGCTAAGGGAGAACACCCTGCCCCTGAGTTCCAGCCCCAGTACCAGCACCAAAAACAAAAAAAGCAATAAGATAATTTACTATCATGCAATCACTGTTTAGAGGACTGGCAACAGACTCTCAAGTTCTGATTTTTTTTTAAGGCATTTATTTGAGAGGTGGTATTATGCACCAAATAAAGGCAGAAATAGATTCTACAGGGAAGAAAAAGATAAAGGAAAGCATAATTAAGATTAATACCAACTCATTTCCTTTGCCTATTAAATTTAGCCATGTCTACCTTCAACCATCCAAGGGCAAATAGAAACTCAACATAACAAAATATTCCTGGCTCATACCCCTAATCCTGGCTACACAGACTGAGATCTGTGAATTGAAGTTTGAAGCCAGACTGGGCAAGAAAGTCTGTGAGACTTTCATCTCCAATTAACCACCAAAAAAACCAAAAGTGGAGCTGTGGCTCAAGTGGTAGAATGCTAGCCATGAGCAAAAAAGTTCAAGGACAGTACCCAGGTCCAGAGTTCAAGCCCCAGGACTGGTACCAAAAACAAAAAAAAAGTTCTAAACCTATCAGGACATCAAAGTCCATGAGACTGCATCTCAATGGAAGAAGCTAGACATGTTAGCACTGGCCTATCATCCCAGCAATAGTGGGAAACAAAAAAATAGAACTGCAGTCCAGACATGTGCCTAGAAAGTCAGATTTTATCTCAAAAATAGCTAGGGCACAAAAGAGCTGGAAGCATGGCTCAGAGGCAGGGCATCTGTCTAGCAAATGCAAGGCCCTGAGTTTAAACTCCAGTACCACTAAAAATAAAACGAAATAAGCAACTTTTCTGACAATTATAACGTCCAAGATTAAAAAATATATAGTGAAATGGGTTGGGGGGGGTAATAAATTAATGGTACAGCTGTACCATAAAAATTAAACTGATCTAGTAAAAAAATCTATTTCCATAACTAGCTAATGATTTTATAATTACTTAGAGCTTTGTGGAATAAGACAGTTACACACTAGAATTTTTGTTTCACTTATTACATCCTAAGCCTACTTTCTTTTTTTTGGGGGGGGGTCCAGTCATGGGGCCTGAACTCTGGGCCTGGGCACTGTCCCTCAGCGCTTCAGCTCAAGGCTAGCGCTCTACCACTTGAGCCACAGTGCCACTTCCGGCTTTTTTCTTATGTGGTGCTGAGGAATCGAACCCAGGGCCTCAGGTATGCAAGGTAAGCGCTCTACCACTGAGCCACCTTCCCAGCCCCGCTCAAGTTTTTTTTTTTTTTTTTTTTAGGGTCCAGTTGTGGGGCCTGAACTCTGGGCCTGGGCGCTGTCCCTCAGCTCTTCAGCTCAAGGCTAGCGCCTAAGCCTACTTTCATCTTCTAAATTTCAGGACAGAAATATCTTGTTCTTCACTTAATATTACCTTGAATTTTAAAAATTCATTCTCTAAAAAAGCTGGGCACCAGTAACTCACATCTGGATCCTGAGTCCTTTGGAGGTTTATATTGGTCAACATTAGGATCATGGTTTCAGACCAAGTCAGAAAAAGAAGTCTGAGAGACTCCATCTCCAGGTAAGCTGGGCATGATGGCACACAATTGTCAACCCAGCTACTACCAGGGAGCCTAAAATAGGCAGGTGCTTGTCCAGTCAGGAAGTGAGATCCTATCTCAAAAACAACCAGTTGAAAAAGGGTTGGAGACATAGCTCAGTGGGAGAGCACTTGCTAGCAAGCTCAATGCCCTGAGTTCAAACCCCATACTGTCAAAAAAAAAATGCCAGTGGCTCATGCCTATAACCCTAGCTACTCAGGCCGAGATCTTAGAATCAGTAGTTCAAAGCCAGCCAGCAGATAAATACTTTTATCTCCAATTAACAAGTAAAAGGTCAGAAGTAGAGGTGTAGCTCAAGTGATAGAGCACCAGCCCTGAACAAAATATGCCAAGCGAGAGAACAAGGTCTAAAGTTCAAGCCTAAGTACCAGCATACAAAAAAAAGCAAAGAAATGAAGAAACAAAGAAAGAAAAAGAACTGACCACTAATTAAATACCTACAGACTGTAAGCCTTTAAAGCTTTCCTTCTAACATTTCTTTCCACAATTTTTCCCAAGGGATATATACTCTATTTACATATCTCCTTGATAACTTTTTATTAACTATCAAACAATCTTCATCTTATGTAGTTATCAGAAAAGGCTATTCTGATAAACAAAGTAAGAGCTTTCATGGCATTATAACAAAGTGTAAATGATTCTATATAGTTATTTATATAATTTTTCCCTTCAATAACAATAGTTGAGATAACAGACATATTAGCAAATATGAAAATGCTAAATATCAATTCACTCAGAGAAAAAAAGAAATTATACAAATAATAAAGCTAGCTTTAGGATTTATTTCCTTGACCCAAAAAGTAAACAGCCATCTGCAACAACCTGTTCTAGGTCCTTGAAAGGAAATCTGAGTAGTCAGTAAAGATATTCCAGCTAATATCAGGTGATTCTGGCTAAATTCAATCCAATGTAATTTCAACTACTGTGTCCAGTGTGTCTTGAACTGAATTTTTATTCTATTGAAAAGGGAAGAAATATGATATAGAAAATTTTGTTGCATTTCTTTTATGCACACCACTATGTATCTAATAAATACCTACTACTCAAATATTCCCCTTTGGAACTACTGGATTAGTACACTCCTTTCTAGATCCACAGCCCTTTCCAAAATCATTCATACAGAGCCACTTAGAAAATTCTAAAAGAGCAATAGCACTTATAGGGATCAGAGGAAAAAGAAGTATCAGCATGGGATAGACAAGTGATAGAAGAAGGGATTCATAAATGTTTAACAATGTTGATAATTTTTTATGAAAGAGACAGCTCAAGTTAGGTTTTACAAATTAAGTATTCTAAAATGAATTACCAACCAGTCTCAAACACAAGAGCATGGCCTGAGTCCATATTTAACTTATTGACTACACTAAATTATATGAACACATATCCTGAGTAAGTTTTAGCCGTATCAGTCATATCAGTAGATTATATTGAATCCTATATTAACAACTGTATGTTAAGAGCATTTTGTTACATGAGATGTGTTATTTGCACCATAATTGAGAAAATTTTCTGTTGAAAAGAATAACAGCAGTAGTTTGGCTTGAAAAAGAAAATAATCATCAGAATTGCTGGAGGTAGTGTTCCATTTCTTAAAACAGGAAGATACGTGTGAGTTACACTGTTATTCTTTATAATTTGTTCATTTTATAAACACTTCAAGTATGTTTAAATGTTAAGAAAAATCTGAGCAAACATTTGCTCATGGAAGTTAAATATACTTAAAGCTTCAATCTGTTTTTGCTATTTTAAAATAAAATAGAAATCATTAAAACATCAGTAAACAAGGAAAATAATAATTTCTCCTTAATTTTCATTAAGGAAATTAGCAATAAAATTTTACTGAAAAGAAACTGTGTGTATAATGTATCAATCTATATTCAATATACCTAAAAGTAAAGTTCTCTTCCAAACCAAACTCCATCACAAATATTTCTTTGGCCACATAAAAAGTATTCCTTCCTCAACTTACAAAACCAAAAATGAATTAGAAAACAAGTTTCTAAAGAAAAGTGTTTCACTCTAAGTAACTATAATTTTTGCATATGTGTACACTTAACATTTATGTGAGTTCTACTAGATTTATTCACATTTACAGTGTTTCCTTTATCATAGGTATGTACATTTTATTTATGCCTTGGGGATACTAATTTGAGTGAAAGGGCAATATAGTATTCTGAAACACCTCTTCTCCTTCTTAGGCATAGATTCTTTGGGCAAGTTACTGAATCTGTGTTCCAGTATCTCATGGATAAAATAAAAAATAACAGTATATAGTTCATAGGGTTTTAAAACTGATTAGAACAAATGTAAAAGAGGACTAGCATAGAGTAGGTGCTTTGTAAATGTTGGGCTATTATTACCAGTAGTATTAATTCCCCATCTCTCCAAACATACTAAAACCATTCTTAGCGATCTGAATTATTGACTAAATCATATTACTAGTTAAAATAGACATCAAATCTAAATTACAATGAGTCTGAAGCCCTGCAACTTTGAAGAGAACTGATTAATAAATTTATATTACCACTCCAAAGATAAAGAACAATCCAAAAGTACTAGCTCCCAAAAACACAACTATCAATTTCTTCCCTTACACAAGGGGGCAGTGATAACAAGAAAAGAATGGGGCTCTGTAACACCTCTTCCTACAGACAGTAGGGGGTGGCAGTACATATGGCTTGCAGTCAGAACAAAACAGGAAGACCCAACAGAACTGCTCTTTATTCTTCCCTGGCCCTGTCCTCTCTTCTTTAGCCTCAACAGAGCCTCAAGAAAAGGAAAATATCGCCGGAAAAGACAAAAACCCAAAATTAATCATCAAGGAAAATCAAATTTTATCTTTGAAGAAAATGATCCCTCAGTGGCTGAATTTGGAACCAGGGGGAAGCCAATCAGTATGAATTTCCAGATTACATGGCAAATTACAACATCTACACAAGTATCAATTTTTGCGTAAGAATTGTAACATAATACGACAAACTCTCATCATGAACACATTCTAATGAACACATCCAGTTAGTTCTGCTTTTGTTTCACAGTAAGAGACAGTCATTGTATATATATATATATGGTATATCACATAGCTCATCTAGCTGTCTTTTGTTACTTCTGAAATTTCAGCAATGTTCTGACAATCCTCTCAAAACACAGATGCTCCTAAAAGGAAATCACAATGTTTTTGCAGCATGTGGGCAATTTCACATATATGTATATATGTACATATTTATATACATCTAGAAAGAGACAAGAGAAAAAAATGGGAGAAGAGGGAAAGAAGGAAGAGATATTTAAGGCTCTATTTTTGTGGTCACATTCCTAAGATGATCTACCTGAGAAATGCTAAAGAAACAGTCCCCTGACAGTGTCCATGTTGCTTTTTATGCCAATTTTCTGCATTCCATTTTTCTCTTATTTTACCATTCCAACACCCAGAACATAGAAGAATATTTCACTACTGCCCTCCTCCGTAATTAACCATCCTGATGGCTTTGGCTCCTACCCTCAAAATGCCTGAAAATTTACCCCTTTTGTTCACCATATTGTTTTGTTTCCTTCATTCATTTTCACCTGTGTAAAAAAAAAAATCAAGAAAGGGGCACATATGAAAAAATGTTTCCCCTTGCCTAATAATCTTGAACTCACAATTATGGTCAAGATACTTGGATTGTTTGGGGGTTTTGCTTGTTGTGTTTTGTTTCTTTTCCTGTAAAGGAGCAGAGAGTGAAAGACACCCCATGTACACCAAATCCTCTTCCCAATGTTAATTATCATTGTTTATGTTTTATGAAAAACATGTTCCACATTCCACACCTGGAACAGAAGACAGGGCAGGATTCTGTCAGTGCTCTCTGCGCGCTGAAGGCAAAACCTGGAATTATTTTAGTCCTATTTTTTTCTTTCCTCTCTCACAACCAGATACAAATTGCTTTTTTGCTTTCACGTGAATACTTTCCCTATGTCAAAAAAATAGCCTAAAAAATAGCCTATAAGCTCCCCCTCTATTTCCTGTGGCAAAATAATCTAGCAATGGGCCCTATTAATATTTTATTACACCACACCTCCTTCCCAAGAGGAATTATTAGTATCACTAATAACTCTTCCACCAGGAATTTCTACACCACCCGGGCGAGCCGATCCTGTGCCTTTACCTGGCACATTTCACAACTACTTGCATGCTGCATTCGAGGGGACACGTTTTGCAAAACTCGTTCTGCACCACATTCCCTGACACGTTGAGCCAATCTGCCTGGCACCTTCCTGCTATGGATCCCTGTCACCCGCACACACTCCAGGTACCAATGCCATGACACCTTCGGTGACAGCCAAGTGGCCGAACCCCCCCCCCCCCACCCAACCCCATCGGTTGCAAGCGCCACATGCGGAGGCAGCCTGGTTCCCCACGCCCCCGACACCGGAGGCACTTCGCTGCCGGGGTTCGCAGTCTCCGCACGCGCCCCCGCCCCTCTCCGGGAGCTGAGGCGTCCGTGGCGAACGTCCCTGTCACTAGAGCGACCTTCCCTAACCCGGCTCCCTCGGCCCCCTTACCTGCCGCTCGGAGGGGTCTGGCGCACCTCGGGGTCCAGCCCGCGTCCCCGTGGTCTCCGGGTGAGGACCTCGCCGTTCGCCCGTGCCGCCCGCGCCTCCCCAGAGCCCCTCGCTGCCCTCCGATGCCCCCCCCCACCGGAGGGTCTGCGCCCCGGTTCGGCGCGACGGGGCCTCGCGGCGGGCGGGCGGGCGCAAGCCGCGGTGGTCCTCCTGTCAGCGGCGGCGCGGGGGCACTCTCGCCCCTTAGCGCGGCGGCGGCGGCGGCGGCGGCGGCGGCGGCGGCAGCAACAGCGGCAGCGGCGGCGGCGGCGGCGGTGGGCGCCTCGCTCCGCCTCGCGCGCGGCACAGCCCGGAGGTGAGCGTGAGGGGGATGGGAACGGGGGCGGGGCCGCCCGGAGGGGAGGCGCGGAGGGCGGCGGCGGCGGCGGCGACCACGGGAGGGCAGCGCTGGCGGCCCCACGGCCCGGCGCTCCGAGCGTTCGCAGCTCGCCCGCGCCGGGCGAGCGGCTCGCGTGAGGCGGCGGTGCCAAGCGGGCCCCGCCGGAGCAGCGCGCGCCCAGCCACCCGCGCCCGGCCGGCCGCTCTCTAGCGCCGCCGCCGCCGCCGCCGCCGCCGCCGCCGCCGCCGCCGCCCTCCGCGCCGGGGGCGTCGCACCCTCAGAGGCCGCCCGCAGCCCCGCCCCCTCCGGGCCGGGCTAGGGAGGAGCGCGAGCACGGAGGGAGAGCGCGTGCGTGGGGGCGCGTGCGTGGTGGTGCTGCGCGCGCGTGGTGGTGCTGCACGGGTGCGCGCGCCCCTGCCCCCTGCCCCTCCACACTTTGGGGGTGGGGAGCCGCTGGGAAGCGGGCGTGGGGATGAGTTCCTCCTCCGCAGGCAGCGAAGCGGGCCCTGACGCCGGAGGGTATCTAAGCACGTCTTCTCAGCTCTGGGGAGCTTGGACTGGTGGGGTCGAGGGCTTTTGCTGGGTAGGCGGGATGGCAGCTCAATAGCTAACAAGGCCCTACGTAGCTAAGCCCCGCCTCCGGGGATGACGTCACTCTCGAGGTGGCGGCTGCTGTCACGTGTTCCCCCTAGGGCCTGTCCTCCTGCGTTGATGGCCAGGGCAATCCTCTAGACTTACCCCCCACACTGGTCACCTCAGGCACATGCCATTCCTGGAGTCATCCAAGCCAACAAGTGTCATTCTTCCCCTGATTCTCAAATGTCATGTGTAAAGTGTCTTAAAATGCCACGGTTAGCAGTGACAGGAATTAAAATGGGAGAAGGGAGGTATAATGAACAGGGAGAGAGATGAAAACTCTTATCTAAAATAATTTCCAGAATTCATCAGCTGTAGATGATGATGTAATGTTGTGATGCTGCTCCTGTCACTTCCAGGATACATAAGTAACATGGTTTTAACAGCTAGACAGCGAAGAAAAGTACCACACTAAAGCCTTGAAGAAGGATACTGTGTCGTATCTTCCCTTCCATCCTCCAACTAGATCTTCTTCACTTTTATTCTTTATTTCCTTGCAATCATGAAACAACCATTGAAGTTTGCAAGATATTTAGTACGGAATTTTTCCTTGCTTTGAGATAATGCAAAGCAATCACTCTTGCATGTTCTGCCTGGCTAGTTTTCTCTGACATAAACTGAGATGACCTTTTGCAGTCATCTACTTCCTAATGAAAAGCCATGATTGGAAATAGATGCACAAATTATATCAATCAAGAAAGCTGTGTCTGTGGAGCTTCCAAGGTAGAGAGGTTGCTTGGTGTAATAACAGCCCATCTGAATCTACCCCATTCTGCAGCAGTTCCTTCTGGTGTTTCTTTGATTTAAAAAAAATAGTATTTTACAACAACATGTCCAACAACTAAATTCTACAGTAATGCTTAAAAAGTCAGATCTAAAACTGTAGCTTTCTTTGTCTACAGCTGACACAGTGGGAGAATGATGGATAGATACGTGGAATCTTTTGGTTATAATTCCAAGAAGTTAGATTAATCTAATTAAAATCTATAGCAATAGAGGGTAGGTAGTGGTTATTTAAGGGATTATTGATTCAGAAGAGGCCTTCTAGAAATATTAGGAATCTTATCCTAATTAATAGTTACAAGGGAATAGATAGATAGAGAGATAGATGGGAGATTAGACCTATAGAAAATAATCTGTGTACCATATCTCAGTTTTAACACAAAAAGAAACATTCTATTTCAGCACAATTTTATACACAATGAAACATCACAATATCATTGTCATTGGAGTTAGAAACCTTGGGTTTTATTAATCCACCCAACATTTAACTAGCCATGTGACTCTGAATGAGTCTGAACCTTCTTTTCTTCATCTGGCTAATCCAGGTGATGATACATCTCAGGACAGTCATGACAATTAAATGAAATGGTGACAAGTAAACTGTTGGCAAATATTAAGCAGATCACACAGTATAAATAAAGTACTCAAGAAAGAGTACCTATTATTATGTTATTCTTTTTTATGGGAGGGGGGGTGTCCAGTCATGGGGCCTGAACTCTGGGGCTGGGCACTGTCCCTCAGCTCTTCAGCTCAAGGCTAGCGCTCTACCACTTGAGCCACAGTGCTGTTAGGTTTTTAAAAAGAGGTAGCCAAGTAAGAACTGCACCACGCACGTTGTATTCAGGTAAGGGGTAGATTTATTTAGTAGACCTGCTGGGACCAGGCAAGGATGGCACTTCAAGTGGCTGGGAAAGGCCTGGGAAAGAGAGAGAGCTGGGAAAGAGAGAGGAAAGAGAGAGAAAAGAGCTAGAAAAGAGCAGAGAAGGACTGGGAAGGTGGCTCAGTGGTAGAGCGCTTGCCTTGCATGCCTGAGGCCCTGGGTTCGATTCCTCAGCACCACATAAGCAAAAGAAAAAAGCCAGAAGTGGTGCTGTGGCTCAAGTGGTAGAGCCCTAGCCTTGAGTTGAAGAGCTGAGGGACAGCACCCAGCCCAGAGGTCAGGCCCCACAACTGAACCCAAAAGAAAAAAAAAAGGAAAGAAAAGAAAAGAGCAGAGAGAGAGCGCGTCTGGGCCTGGGCTAGGTATGGGCGGAGAAGGTGTGGCCACATCAAATTCAGATGTGACCTCAGCGAATGCAGATGTGACTTCTTCCAGGTATCCCAGTTGCCTAGGTAACACAGGTACTGGGTGGAGACTTTGCTGGGAGGAGGATGGAGTCTGCTCGACATCCAGGAGAGGACCTTACAAGTGCCACTTCCGGCTTTTTTTTCTTTTTGCTTATGTGGTGCTGAGGAATCGAATCCAGGGCCTCATGCATGCAAGGCAAGTGCTCTACCACTGAGCCACCTTCCCAGACCCTATTATGTTATTCTTACACTTGAATTTACCTTTTTTGGTTCTCTTTTGGTCCTTTAAATTTATTTCTTTAAGGTACTTTGTATCTAAGCCTTTCCCTGTGAGTTTAACCAAGGCTAATAACATTTTTTTTCCCTTGGAGAACTAACAAAAGGCAGTCAGAGGTGTAATATGTTGCTTTTCAAACCAGGTCAGATGGTAGCACCTCGAAATTATGGTGCTCATTGTAAAACACCATGGAACATTGATATACTTAATTCTATTGCATGGACTTGACATAATTTTACATTTAGCTGTATTATGATTATGAGGATATCTATATATTTTTAAATAATGTATTTTAAGAAATAATATGTGTGTACTTTATAAATTTGTTCACAACTTTTTCACAAGGCAGAAAATTTTAAAAATAATTCACAAAATAAAACCCTTTAAGCCCATTTTCCTGGAAAGTAGAAAGATACCATAGCTGTTCAAACTTTAGTAGTAGACTTCTTTATTGGATTTTCACATGGTAAGCCCTGATTGCTGTGTTCCACATGGTTTCTTGCTTTGATAAGCCGCTCTGGGTCACTATCCTCATATTTCCAAAGATCATTAACCATTTCTTTTCTTCTTTCTTTTCCTCTTCCTTCTTCCTTTCTTTCTTTCTTCCTTTTTTACTTTCTTTCTTGTTCTGGAGTTTTAATTCAAGGCCTCATGCTATCTAGGAAGCAGTTCTACCACTGAACCACAACTCTAGTGCTATTATTCAGAATTACTCTTTTGAAATAAGGGCTTACATCCTGCCTAGGTATACACTTGGACCACAATCCATCTTTTTTAAGCAATTTTGTCATTTAGCCATTGGTGGCATTACAGGCACATGCTACTGTGTCCAACTTTCCTTTATTGAGATGAACTCTCCTGAACTTAACTACCCAGGCTGGCCTGGACCCATGATCCTCCAGATCTTAGCCTCCCATGTAGTTTAGGATGAGAGATAGGTGTAACTATATTCATCTTTGGGTTTAAGAAAGGGTCTTGTGAACCCTGGCTTCAAACCACAATCCTCCCTATCTCAGCCTCTCAAGTAATTAGGACTAGAAGTGTGAGTCACTGGCACCTAGATCTCATTCCTCATTTCTTTTAACTGATCCTTTTCATATCCTGTCTTCACACTGGGTACTGTTTCACTCTTTGATCATCCAACATACTTCTACTCAGCCACATAGTTCTATCCTCAAGCCTTGCACTTTACAACTATAGTCTAACTTTATAGAGGAAACAGTATGTCCCCGACAGAGATGGGTTCCAGTAGGAACAGAGTAACACTGAAGAGAAAAGCTACCTCTGTCCTCACCCCCCCAACTTGATTTTCTTCTGTCATTAATACCTGAAATTCTGAGAGTGGGAATTGTTTTACCTATTAAAAATCCATTCCAGTGAACATATTTGACTTTGTAACATTAACTTTGAAATAAGATATGTTTCACATAAAAGGACCCTGTAATTACATGTCTATAAAGTACTCCAAACTTACCCTAATCCTCCCAATTTTTCAGTGCTGTGATTGGGGGACGGGGCAGTCCTAGAGTTTCAACTCAGGACTTTGCACTTGCCAGATTAATGCTCTGCCACTTGAGGCTTCGACTCCACGTTTTGCTGGTTATTCTGGGGATGGAATCTAGCAAACTTTTCTACCTCAGCTGGCCTTGAACTATAAGCCTTTGGACCTTAGTTTCCTGAGTACCTAGGATTACAGACATAGCCTTTCATGCCCTCCAGATGGTCTTTCCAGATATGCCAACTTTGTTCAAACACTTATCTTTGCATACCGTCCCTAGGCACTTCTAAATCAATCCTACATATTCTCTCTCACTCTCTCTCTCTCTTTCTCTTTCAATCATCATAACATCCTATATCCTATAAGTATGATTACCTAATTCTTTAGATGAGGGGCTCTGAAGTTAAGTAACTGATTCAAGTTCACACTAAATGATGGGTAGAGCCCACAGTCTAAACCCAGATATAAACTTCACACTCTATCTTTTATCCACAGGAGAATGCTATATAAAATACAAAAAGAACACAGGTTGTGAGCCACCTTATTTTGATAGTATTAAGTTGATGTAAATTAGATTTTCTCATGAACGATGCTTTTTCTTTTCCTTCTGGCAGTATTAGAGTTTGAACTCAGGACCTTGTGTTTGCTACATAAACACTCCACAGCTTGATCCATACCCTAACTCTTTTGCTTTTTTATTTTTCAAATAGCGTTGAGTTTTACTTGAAATGACCTAGGCTGTGGTCCTCCTATTTATGCTTACCACATAGCTGAGATGATAGGCGTGTGCCACGTCACACATCTTTTTGTTAATTGCAAAGGGAGCCTCACTAACCTTGTGCCCAGGCTGGCCTTCAAATTTGATCCTCCCAGAAGGTAGAGACCTTCTGCATATCTAGGGTTATAGGCATGAGCTACCTTGCCCAGATCTCATTTACTATTTTTGATATCTCATTTCCTTTTGATCTCTGATTGATAATTCCTAATCCAATTGCTTGAACATTTTCCCCATCGACCTCCTCCTCAGCCTTTTGATGAATATTTAATAATTTCTAGACTAACAGTTAAAAACAATTCCACACAGAGGAGCTACTAGTTAAAGGAAATTTTAAGTAAATCCCTTCTTTCCAGAGTGAAAAAAAAACGTATAATATGACTAAGCAAACCATCATATATTTCCCACTGACGTTTATAAATGTTGGAAAAAATATTTGTGCCTACTGTATAGCTGTGACATATGCCATAGGACATTTATAATTGCTTTGAGGTAAGTCTTACCTGATAGCCCCTCATAATCTGTTTGACAAACAAAATGCTCAAAATATTTAAATATTAAATACAGTATATGATATTGTCAACGTGAATAAAACAGTAAGTTCTGTCATATTTCACTAGGAGAGATAGACAAAGATGGCATAGGACTGCTTTTTAAAAGAAAGCAGAATCAGGAAAGTCTATAGTTGGAAAGGTAGGGAAGGGAGGGTCCCTAGGACTCAAAGGTTAAGAGAAGGAATAAGAGGAGAAAGTATTAGAATAATCTCCTATATCAACAGATGGACTTCTTTTGGAGATGAATTGGAGTGTGTGTGTGTGTGTGTGTGTGTGTGTGTGTGTGTGTGTGTGTGTGTGTGTGTGTGTGTACCCACACACTGGGGCTTGAACTCAAGGCTTGGTCACTGTCCATTATCTTTCACTCAGGGCTGACCCTCTACCACTTGAGTGACAGCTCCATGTCAGGCTTTTTGCCTATTAGTTGGGAGATAAGAATTTCACAGACTTTCCTGCCTGGGCTGGCATTAAACTGCTATCTTTAGACTTCAGCCTCCTGAGTAGCTACAGTTGCAGGCATGAGCAGTGTCTGGTTTGAATTGCTTTTTTAATGATGACACAGATTTGTGTGAATTCCAAAATTGACATGTTGCAAGTCCAGAGAATGTACCATAAACAAAAAGTATGGCTGAATCAAAGTATTTGCTAATTGGTAAGAGGATGGGAAGGTGGAAGGACAGGACCCGACTGTAAATGGTCTTTATGCTCAGGAAAGGATACACATAGAATCTTTGAGCATAAGAATGGCAGGAAGACAGGGTTTTAAACATTCATCTTACAGGGTGGGTTTGAACAGGAAGGGACAAAGTGGTAAGAGTATGATTAAGAAGATATTGCTGTTTAATGAGCTAAACAGGATGATAGCTGTCAGTCAACAACTGCAACAGTAGAAAAAAAAAGCAAGAGTTCTAACAATCACTGCATGGGAAAAATAAATAGATTTTCTGAACATCTGAACACAGAGGTTAAAGAATGATGAGAAATCCAAATATAATGAGATGACAAATCTGTTGTCCAGAAGACTTGGGGAACAGTGGCAGAAGCTGGAAAATCAGAAAGGTTTGTTTGGAAGAGAGGAGCAATATATATTTTTGACATATTTTTGAGCTTGTATAGTAGTTCTTTACTGTTTGGGGGGTTATACATCCTTTCCTTTGAGAATCTGATGGAACCAATCCCTCTTGAGAAGAAATAAAATGCATGTATACATACTCTACAATTCTAATATATACATATGGATTTGATTGTCAGAGGCTTCTTGACCTAAGCTGAGTCAATCAGAACCTCTACTGGCATCTCTGACATTTAACTCTAAAGGAGCATATCATTCTCTTCATAAGGAGTCAGACCTGTGTAAACTGCTAATAGATATATTTCCTACCATATGAGCTGAGAAACAAAGGATGCCCAGTTGTAGAATATGAAGAGAATCTGACAGAAGAGAAAAAAATCTAGAGCGGTTAAATGCCTGGGCAGGTGGCTCTCACCTGAGCTATTCACAAGGATCAAAGTTCAAAGCCTTCCCAGACAGACAAATCTAAGAGATTTTGTTTTTGTCTTTTTTTAAAACTGAAATTCCTTCATGTATAGGTTTGTTGGAGCCAAATTTCTTCTACCTATAGAAGAGTTCTAATTAATATACAGGTTGAAAATATTCCTTGAAACCCATCCAAGGGTTCCATATAAGAAATCCTGCTTGAAAATGATGGAAAGTCATCCAAATAGAAACAGCAACTAACCAATGGAGTTTAGGTAAGAAAGAAAAGAAGATGAATACCCAAGTAGAGGAAATATGGCATAAGAGTCAAGAGCAAGGACTCTGGACTGGCTGCCCTCTAACCCTTCTTCAATGAAAAGTGTAATGTCAAACAACTTATTTCACATTTCTCCATCCCAGCATACTAGATCCCCATGAATGGGGATTTTAAAACTATGCTCACTAAATTTTATGTTCTATGTATTTTACCACAATTTTAAAAATTGATTAAAGAAAAAATACCTCAATGTTATTAGACTGATGTTAAGATTAAATTAGTACATGTAGCTCATAGCCAAGTCTGTGGGTTATTACCATTGAAAGTAGCAAGCTCATGCTTAGGCATTTTGTATATGATATAGTATTTAATCTAATCCTCATAAAAACTTTGTAAGATTGGAATTAATATTCCTATTTTATTAGATGAAAACACAGGCTTGAAGCAAATCATCCCAGGTCCTATGCCTGTAATCCCAGCTACTCAGGAGGCATAGATTAGGAGAATCACAGTTTGAGACCAGTCCAGACAAAAAGTTAGTAAGACTCTATCCTAGTCAATAAGTTAGGCATGGTGGTTCATGGCTGTAGGTAGGCTCATTGGGATCACAGTTTGAGGGTGGTCCCTGACAGACTTGGTGATTCTCTACTTGAAAAACAAAGAGAAAAAAGGTTGAACTCAAGTAGAAGAGTGATATCCTAGTAAACAGGAGTCCCTGAGTTCAAACCCTCTCACTGTAAAAAAAAATTAAATCAAATAAAAAGTATCCCCCCCACCCCAAAAAAGGGAAATTATATATCCCTACAACATAGAAAAGGAGAATCAAAGAGTAAAACACTAAGGAAAACAGTAATAGAATCA